>NW_006408590.1:12685286-12704315 GCF_000296735.1 Chrysochloris asiatica
TGCTCTATGTAAAACACTTGTCTGGAGGGGTGAAGAAAAGCATCTAGGACAGCCAGCCCTTTTAATGTAATTTATTAGTATAGACTATAATGGCCTCATGGTATGGCACTGTAGAATAAGACTGGACTACTAACCGCAAGGTGGGCAGTTCAAACCCACCAGCTGCTCCTCAGATACCATATATAGAGTCTCTATGTGTTGGAACAGACTTGACTGCACTTAACAATGACATAGGCTATGTTGTGAAATCCAAGACTTGTAGTATATGCTGAAATAGTAGCAGCAAAAGCCCCCAAAAAACCAAATATCAAAAGCAAGCAGACAGAAAATTAAGGAAGAAATGAATCCCACACATCTGGAGAACCAAAACCAAAGAATACAATTAACTTCAAAGAAATTGAACTGGAGAAGTGAAAATATATGTTTTGTAAGATAATCAAGACACCGTGCCCACGGTGACTGTGGAGCCTACCTTCTCTGAGTAAGAGCCAGAGGTTACATTGGGGGGCAAGGAGAAAGAAAGAAAAAGATTCACTGCATAATGAGAGGGCATCTGAATGAATAGAAGATAATTCCCTCGGACATACAATGCAATCAAGTCAAGACCCATATTTTATCTCTGCTGGAGGTAGTCTTATTTGTTAGTAAAGTGCTGGGATAATCAACCATTGTTCTTCCTGCCAAGACTGTCAAAACAAATACAAGCCTTTTTTCTTGCTGCTAAAAATGTCTGAGTCTTCGGAGAACAGCTGGGCAGAAAGCAATCTTGTTCAATTTCAGCACATTTTTCCCCAAGTATTAGGCTGTCCAAATGCAGCCCACATCAAAACCTCCCCAACACCCACTGCAGGGACAGATCTGTCAGGAGAACACAGCCTATCACATACGAGCAAGCACAACACACAATGAAACCACTTTAGACTTGTCCAACTCCCTGTCTAAACCAGCAAGGACTTGGAAGCATAAAAAAGCTCCTCCAAACAAACAGTGCCTTTGAGCTTCTTTTTGTAAATATGAAAAAATAAATAAATAAATAAAATTATATATATATATATATGGGTGTGCTTGAAAAAGGCTGTGTATTGATAAGGTTCTGGGAACATTAGAAATGATTTATGATTTCTTAGTTATCAATATTCTGGCTGCCTAAGGGACATCTTCAAAGCATTTTCAGGGTTGCTGACAATAATATTAAGTAAGTTGGGTCTTATTAAAGCATGTCTTATTTGTTGCCATGTAATTTGTTTTATTAAATAAGAGGTATATCTCTTAGAATGTTTGGTGATCAAAGTAACACAAAATTTGAAGCCAACTCAAATTGCTTAAACACTGAAGACATTTCTTTTATCACATAATGAGACTCTTGGAAGTAAAGCAGTTCTAGAAGGGTTATAGCAGTAGCCCAATGATGTCATCAAGGACTCTGGTACTCCCATCTCTCTTTTGTTCTGTACTCACGTAGGCCTCTTCATGGTCCCAAGACAGCTGCCACAGATCCAGGCATTACACCCAGATACTAAAATGTCTAGAAGAAGAGGAAGCATTTCTTTTCATCAGTTGTTGTTGTTGTTATGTGCCATCGAGTCGGTTCCGACCCATAGCGACCCTGTATAGGGTTTCCGAGGGTGTAAATCTTTACGGGAGTAGAAAGCCTCATCTTTCTCCCGCGGAGCAGCTGGTAGTTTCGAACCGCTGACCTAAAGGTCCAAAAAAAAAAAAAAAAAAAAGTTTTGCCTAAGTTTTCTCAACATATTCCTTAACATGCTTTGTTGTTGTTAGGTGCCAGGAAGTTGGTCTCTACCCGTAGCAACCCTATGTACAACAGAAAGAAACATTGTCTTGTTTTTGCACCCACCTCAGAATCATGGTTCTGTTTGAACAATTGTTGTAGTCACTGTGTCAATCAATCTCATTGAGGGGCTTCCTCTTTTTGATGATGCTCTACTTTACCAAGCATGATTTCCTTCTCCAGTGACTGGTCCCACCTGATGACATGTCCAAAGTACAAGGGAGCTTTGAAAAGATCATGGAAAAATTCCAGTATCTTTCCATTCCATTTTCCATGAAGCTTTTGAAGGCCCCTCATGTGTGAGATGAAGTCTTACCCTCATTGCTTCTAAGGAGTATTGTGGCTATACTTCTTCAATACAGATTTGTTTGTTCTTCTAATAGTCCATGGTCTATTCAATATTCTTCACCAACCCCATAATTTAAATGCATCGATTCTCCTTACATCTTCCTTATAATTCACTGCTCAATTTTCACATGAATATGAGGTCATTGAAAATGAAATAGATATGTAGAGAGAAGTAGCAATGAACTCTGGTGCCACAAAACCATTGCAAAGAATGGAAATTCCAAAACACTTCACTGTGCTCATGGTCTATACATAGACCAAGAGACAGACTTGATACAATACAAGGGAATACTGGGTGGTTTGTATCATTTCACCATACTTATTCAGTCTATATGCTGAGCAAATGATCTCAGAAGATGGACTCTAGGAAGAAAACATGGTATCAGGATTGGAGGAAGACTCATTAACAGCCTACAATAATCATATGATACAGCTTGCTTGCTGAAAGTGAAAAAGACTTGAAGAACTTATTCATGAAGATCATAGACTACAGCCTTCAGTACAGATTACACCTCAACATAAAGAAAGAAAATATTGTCACATTGGACCAATAAGCAACACCATGATAAGCACAGAAAAGATTGGAGTTGTCAACGACTTCATTTTATTTGGATCCACAGTCAATGGCCATAATTGTTGTTGTTGTTAAGTGCCATGGAGTTGGTACCCACTCATAGCGACCCTGGAGTGGCTGGTGAGCTTGAACCGCCAACCTTGCAATTCAAACTGAGCTTGCAGTCCAGAGCATTAACCCACAGCACCACACCAGGACTCCTCCATCCATTACAATTAGCAGTGAAGAAATCAAACTACTTATTGCATTGAGCAAATCTGCAAAAAAAAAAAAAAAAAAGACCTCTTTAAAGTGGTAAAGAGGAAAGATGTCACCGTGAGGACTAAGGTGTGTCTGACATAAACCATGGTATTTTCAACCACCTCATATGAATGTGAAAGTTGAACAATGAATAAAGAAAATGGAAAAACATGATGACTTTGAATTATGGTGTTGGTGAAAAATATGGAATAAATCATGAACTGTCAGAAAAACGAACAAATCTGTCTTGTAAGAAGTACAACCAGAATGTTCATTAGAACAAGGATGGCAAGACTTCATCTTATCTACTTTGGCTATGTCAGGAGGGACCAGTTGCTGGAGAAGGCGCCCATATTTGTTAGAGCAGAACATCAGTGAAAATGAGATTGACAATGGTGGCTGCAGTATTGGGCTCCAACAGAGCAATAGCTGTGAGGCTGGTGCAGTAACACGCTGTGTTTCTTTCTGTTTTACATAGAGTCACTATGAGTATTCATCTACTGGATGGCACAAAACAACCGCCTTAACCAGACTGATTGCTGGCAAGTCAATTCGGACTCATGGCAACCCCATGGTACCAAGTAGAAGTGATCTGCCGGATTTTCTTTTTTTTTTAAGTTTTATTGTGAATTGAGTGAAAGTTTACAGCGCAGATGGTCAGTTTTACATTCAACAAATGATACACTTTACTTTATTACAATGACTGCAATCCCTTTCATGTATTATCAGCCAACAGTATTTGCCCCTGTTCGTGGTAAGCCTTGCATTCCTCTCCACAGGGTTTTCTTGACTATAATCTTTTATGGAAGCAGTTCACTAGGCCTTTCTTCTGCAGAAATACTGGGTGGGTTAGAACTGCTAACCTTTAGGTTCTCAGCTAATGACTAAATCATTGATACTTTCTGGTTTCCGTCTAGTACCTTAAACCCACTGCCATTGAATCAATTCCATCACCTAGCAACCCTCTACAGGTTTTGTTGTTAAGTGCCATCAAGTCAGTTCTGACTCATAACAACCCTGTATAGGGTTTCCAAGGAGTGGCTGGTGGATTTGAACAGCTAACTTTGTGGATAGCAGTTCAGTGTCTATCCTACAGCACCATACCAAGACTCCATACGGGTTTGTTGTTGTTGTTAAGTGCTGTCAAGTCGGTTCCAACCCATAATGACCCTGTATAGGGTTTCCGAGGAGTGGCTGATGAGCTTGAACCGCCAGTTCAAACTGACTTTGCAATCTATCACTTTAACCACAGGGCCATACCAGAACTCCCAGCGTTTAGGAGACTGTAAATTTTTATGGGCACTGACAGCCTCGTTTTGCTTTAACAGAGCCACTGGTGGGTTTGAACAGTTAACATTTCAGTTAGCAATAAAGTGCTTATCCTACAGCATCATCATGGCTCCTTCTAGTACCATAAGATAGCTGAAAATACTCTCTCACTGTATGTACACACATATATGAACATCTAAATCCAATACCAAAGCTAGTTTAAGGTAACTTACATCCCTTGAAACCAAGAAGTCCTAATCAATACATCAGAGCACCATGTTCATTTTCACCAATAATTGAGGATCTTGCAGAGTTTTAGGATTATCGCTAGGAACTTTCAGTTGCCAGTACTCAACACTGTAGAAAACAGAACACAATTCATCCTAGAACTTACTACAAATGTGGCCTTTGTTGGATTTAAACCTTCACTCGTGTTTCAGTTTCTAGTGCTTTAACTCTTTTCCCTTAAAAAGTATTAAAGTGTCCAATAGTATGAACGATGACAAATAACGATATATGTTATGTCAGTGGTCAGTGCTGTGGTGTACATTGGAGGGACAAGGAATGAGACAAATTTACGTTGCATTTCAACTATTTCGTTTTCATGTATTTAGTTTTCATCACCTACTATGAAGTAATCATCATGAAACCATGTTGCCTGAGGAAGCTGAGCCTCAGAGAAGCACCCTGATGTTGTTAAGGTCAAACAGCTAGAAAACCATGGAAGAAGATTTTAATCCCAAATGTGAGGAGAGCCAGAGCTGCTCACCAGTTCACTAGCCTATGTTCTTATACAGAAAAATGTGCCTTAGTTATTTGGACAATCTGGTAGGTAGATTCTGACTAACTGACATTTGACTCTAGCTATTTATATTTAAGGAGTCCTGGCATGATGCTATTGGATAAGCACTGGAGTGCTAACCACAAGGTTGGCAGTTCAAACCCACCAGTCAGTCTTTGGAAACCCTATATAGGGTCAGTATGAATCAGAACTGACTTGATGGCACTTAACAACAACAATTTATATTTGCACAATAGAGTATTGTCTATCTTAAGTAAAAAGAGACAGGGACAGGGAGAATGAGCTTTAGCACCAGCTCTGGTTGTTATTGGTTGTAGTGTGTGCCATCAAGTCAGTTCCAACTTACAGTAACCCAGTATAGGGTTTTTAAGGCTTTAAAACCTTAGGGAGTAGAAAGCCTCATCTTGCTCCAGAAGAGCAACCGGTAGACTGGAACTGCTGACCTTGAGGCTAACAGCCCAGTGCATAACCCACTATGCCACCAGAACTCTGTTAAGGATATTTCTGCATTTTCTAAATTAAGCATTGCTACACCTCGACAGCACCTAAAAACACATCTGGCAGGAGCAGAGAATGGCATTTTAACACCTTATTTATAAAGGTGTGTACAAATGGCATGGCAGGGACAGTGTCAGACTTCCTCAGGGGGAAGGAGAGTCAGAGCAACAGCCCAAGGTCAAGCATACCTGTCCTCTAGGCTTTTTCCCAACTTGGATCCCTCATCTCTCCCACAACTCTCCTTACTGCTCTACTGGGTTTCATAATTTGTTGCAGTGGCCACACAGAACTCACAGACCACATTCAAAGTTATGGAGTTTATTGTGCAAGTGCTGTTGCTGTTGTTGTATGCCATTAATTGCATAGGTTCCTAGTGACTATGCACAATAGAAAAGAACATTGCCCAGTCCTGCACCAGCTTCATAAATGGTATGTTTGAGGCCATTTTGCTACCACTGTGTCAATCCATCTCATTAGGGGTCTTCCTCTTTTTAGCTGATGCTCCACTTTACTAAGTATGATATCCTTCTCCAGGGCCTGTTCCCTCTCAACAACATGTCCAAAGTACAAAAGATGAAGTCATTCCATCCTGGCTTGTAAGGAGCACTCTGGCTGTACTTGTTCCAAGACAGATTTGTTTGTTCTTCTGGCCATCCACGGTACTTTCAATATTCTTCATCAACACCATAATTCAAATGCATGGATTGTTCTCTGCTCTTCTTCACTCATTGTCCAACTTCCACAAGCATATGAGGCTATTGAAAATATCATGGCTTGGGTCAAGCACACCTTAGTCCTCAAATTGACATCTTTGCTCATTAACACTTTAAAGAAGTCTTTTGCAGTAGATTTGCTTAATTCAATATGTCATTTGATTTCCTAATGCTGCTTCCATGAGCATTGATTGTGGATCCCACCAATTAAAGTCTTTGACAACTTCAATCTTTTCTTCATTTATCATGATGCTATTTATTGGTCCATTGTGAGGATTTTTGTTTTATAGATTGAGGTACAATCCATACCGAAGGCTGTAATCTTTTTTAAATACCAGTAAGTATTTCAAGTCCTTTTTCTTTCGGCAAGCAAGGCTGTTCATTTGCATATACCAGATTGTTAATGAGTCTTCTTCAATTTCCAATGCCATATTCTTCTTCATATAATCCAGTTTCCAAGATTATTTGCTCATCATGTAAGCTGAATAAGTATGGTGAAAGGATACAACCCTGGCACTTATCTTTCCTGATTTTAAACTATTCAGTAGCCCCTTGTTCTGTTAGAACAACTGTCTCTTGATCAATGTAGAACAACTGTCTCTTGATCAAGGTTCCTCATGAGCACAATTAAGTGCTCTGTAATACACATTCTTCAAGCTATTGTTCATAGTTTGTCATGATCCACACAGTCGAATGCATTTGCATGGTCAATAAAGTACAGGTAAGCACCTTTCTGGTATTCTCTGCTTTCAGTCAAGACTCATTAGCAATGATATCCCTTTGCACATCCTTTCCTGAATCCAGCTTGAATTTTTGGCAGCACCCTTTCCATGTACTGCTGTGATCATTTAAAAATTATCTTTAGCAAAATTTTATTTGCATGGGATATTGTTTGATGATTTCCATACTTTGTTGGGTCATCTTTCTTTGGAATGGGTACAAATATGGATTTCTCCCAATTGGTTAGTCAGGTGGCTGCCTTCCAAATTCTTGGCATAGATGAGTGTACATTAGTTTGTTGAAAGATTTAAATCTGCAGTATGTCAATTCCCAGAGCTTTGTTTCCCCCCAATTCCCTTAGTGCCACTTGAACTTCTTCCTTCAATACCATTGCATCTTGATTACATGGTACCTCTTGAAATGACTGAACATCAACCAACTGTTTTTGGTACAGTGACTGTGAATTCCTTCCATCTTCTTTGATGTTTCCAATATCATTCAATATTTTGCTCATAGAATCAAATGACCACTACACTAGTTCAGGTGTACAGTAACCTTTAATGGTATTTGCACAGGTATTTGCAATGAATAAGTCATCAGTCTTGCAAAATTCTATCATGTGATTACCAGCATCGTTTCTATCAACAAGGTCATATTTTCCAACGATAGATCCTTCCTCTTTGAGTCTAACCTTTGCATTCCAATCACCAATAATTATTAATGCATATTGATTGTATGTTTGATCAGTTTCAGACTGAAGAAGTTGGTAGAACTCTTCAATGTCATCATCACTGGCTTAAGTGGTTGGTGGGTAAATTTGAATAATAGTAGTATTGATTGGTCGTCCTTGTAGGCATGTGGATATTATCCTATCACAGGCAGTGTTGTACTTCAAGATAGATCTTGAAATGTTCTTTTTGATGATGAATGTGACACCATTCCTCTTCAATTTGTCATTCCCAGCATAGTAAGTCATATGATTGTCAGATTCAAAATGACCAATACCAGTCCATTTATTAATGTATAAAGTATTGATTTTTATGCATTCTGTTTCATTTTTGACAACTCCCAAATTTCCTAGATTCATTTTTTGCATCCTAGGTTCTGATTATTAACTAATGTTTGCAGATGTTTCTTCTCATTTTGAGTTGTGCCACGTCTGCCAATGAAGGTCCCAAAAGCTTAACTCCATCTAGATCATTAATGTTGCCTCTACTTTTTGAGGAGGCAACTTTACCTCGGTCATATTTTGAGTGCCTTCTAGTATGAGGGGCTCATCTTCTGGCTTTGTATCAAACAATATTTTGTTGCTTGTCGTAGGTTTTCAATGGCTAACCCTCTAGAAGTGGTATTCCTCTCCTTCTTCCTAGTCTGTCTTAGTCTGGGTGACCCTGCTGCAATTTAAATACTGTTTGCATGGTTTCCAGCTTCACAGCAGCACAAGCCACAGTAGTACCACAAACTGACAGACAAGTGGTGGATTTAGGAAAGTAAGAGGTTACCATTTAGGATACACTTCTCGGATCAGTACAACCTCTTATTACCTCTTCGCATCTGCAGGCAGGCCTCTCGTCGGCTCTCAACCTCTCAGTCCACAGCCCTTGGGCCTCTTGAGCCTTCGGCGCCCTTGCCTTGCTCAGGCAAGGGTTACCAAGCTCTTCATCTCTTGCAGTAAGTACCTATTGGCACTCCACTTCTCTAGGAAGCCTCCTGCCCAAAGTGCTCAACTTTCTTGCTCTGCTGGCTGGGAATCTCACTGCTCCATGCCACACTGGTATCTGGGTCTGCTATGTCTGCTGTGTCTGCTATCACTGTTTCTCTGCAACTGCTTTTTGCCATACCTGGTGCTACAGCTTTCTTGGTCTTCTGGGTCTAGAAGGTTCTCAGAGATGGGACCCCAGATCTAAAGGATGTGCCCCGCTTCTGACTCTTCATGGTCAGAATGAGATTTTTCCTCTGCTTTGGAATTGGCTCTCTTTTTAAGTCAAGTAAGAAAGCGAAACTGGCCAATATATCGCCCCCCCCCCTTTTTTTTAATAAATGTTTTATTGTGAATAAACATATTGTGAATAGTTTACATGGGAGAACATCAGTTTTACATTCATTCTATCGTGTATTGTTTCATTGCCACAGTTACTATCCCCTCCATGCATCATCAAACAACCAAAGGGTATATACCCTGCAAGCCTGCCCCCTCCTCCGCCCCACTGGTCTTCAGCACATAGCCCCTCTCCCTCTCTGGATCTAAGGTCCCCAGCTGCTCCAACTCTCCACATCATCATCTCTGCCTCCATCTCAGACATCACTGCTTCTCTGGGTAGGGTCCCACTCTCCATGCTTCTGCATTGATGGTCCTAGGGACCTCTGCTCCTAGACTGAAAAGTTAGTCACTCTCCCCCTTGCTATAAAACATCTACCTTTACATTTCCAACCCTCACAATCAGTCCTGATAACAATTATTCACTATTGTATCACAAGAGACCTATCTGCATTTCATTTCATCAGCCCCGCCTAGACAGATTGGATACTACTCACTGGAGATTCTACCTTCCTCCAGGCCCTCTGGATCTAGGTTCCCTCTTGAAAGCTTGTAAGCCAGTCACTTCTTGCCTTTGTACCCCCATTTTGGGTAGCCAATGTCCAAGTTGCCCATCCCTGTCTACTCTGTGTGTGGAGAGGGTGGGAATGATTCTTGCTGTAAGGATTTGTTTCTTCTTTTGAACTACTGCATCCATAGGTGTAGGTCAAGTTTATCAAATTGTATCAGATTACGCTTTTTTCCCTCTTCTTTCTTCTTCTGGTTGAGCTCTGATCATCCAGTCATTAAAGTCAGGTCAAGTGGGTATTATATGCAAGTGTCGGTGTTCTTGCGCACCAATATATACTCTTGTTAGGATTCCATACACCTTATTTGCATGGTCCCACAGCCACAAGGCTTTTCATGAACCTTATTTTCATTATTAGTAAGTTGTCTAATCCCTTTGGTGGGCCATAAGCCCTTCATTTGCATAGTCCCCCTCAGCCATTTGACTGAGTTACAAAGATTATGCACCAGAGTGGAAAAATCAAGTCAGAGAATGCAGATGATGGACATAATAGCCTTACATGGACCTAGAAACATCTTGTAGACACCTTGTTCTTACTACCTTGATAGTTGTGTATTCTTAAGTGGTCGATTTTTCTTGACTAACTAAAGATGATTTGAGTCTTAGAGTTTGGTTTTGTGTCGTTTCCCCCCATCTTTCACATACTCAACGGCACATACTGTTTACTGCCGCCAATTAGTAATAGTGTAGCAGAGAAGCTGATGCTGGCTGCTAACCTGTCAGAAGGAGCTTAGGTGCATTCAGACAAAACTATGTACCTCAGTGTGGTTTGTTCCCAGTGAGACAAGCACGCAAATGTTTAAATGTTAAAAGTCTCCAAGCTCCTTAAAACTGACACTGACAGATGAAGCTACCCATCTGGAATATTTTGCAAGACAGAATCCACTTTTTTTTTTTCCATCTTTTCCTTACTGCTGTTCAGCAGGTGCTTAAATCCTTTCGATATATATATAAATATATTGGAGAGAAAGAAAAAAAGGAGGGAGGGAGAAAGAAAGAGAGAGAGAGAAGGCAAGAAAGGCAAGCTGAATTGTTCTACCAGGTTACAAAGATTTATGCTCATTTTAATCCATTCCCACAATACAGACATATATTATGTAGAAAGAAATTCTGGCTTGAGAGTTTTAATGCATCAGCAGCCTTTCTTGTAAACTTTGCCAGTGTCGAGAACTTATTGGGGAACAGAAAACTATAGGAAAACTTCAATTAGTCAAAATGCCCAGGGAGCGGGAGATTCCAGGCTATCTGAAAGTTAACCAGAACACCCATTTCACATCAATCATTGAAGTTGAAAACCTTACTGGAAGGTATGAGTCGTATTTCCTGCCTTAAGAAGTACTGTTCACTCCAAAAGTGATTTAATCTTTCTCTGATAGTTAAGGGTCAGACTGGGCCTGCGGTTAAACATCCTGGACCCCAATACCCATTGTCCAGAAGAAAACACAGGAGACAGAGTAGAATTTGTACTTGACCCCAGGACATGTTTTTGAAGTTCCTGAAATTAGAGTTTTTTCCCCTCTTGTATTTTATTCCTTTCTCTTTGTGTAGAAAGAAAGGGGGGGAAAAAAACCCAAAAACCTGCTAAACTGGAAGTTTTGTCTAGATAAATTTCAGATGAAGCAAGGTTTTATCTTATTTAAATTTTTTATTTAGCACTAATGAAAGATGCAAACGAGGCCTCTCCAGCTGGCTGCAGGCCTAGCACAGGTGGACTTGGAGAAGTGAATATCGCTCAGCCATTGAGGGAGCCAGGCAGGCATCTGCTTTGGTTACTTCTTCCCTCATCGTTTCTCACTGTGCAGACCAGGGTTTCTCAACGTAGGCACGATCCACATGTGGGCCCAACAATTCTTTGTCCTTATGCATTCATCGCAGGATATTTAATGGCGTTTTAATCTTCTATCCACTAAAAAGAGCTCTGGTAGCGTAGTGGTTACGAATCAGGCTGTGAACTTTAAGGTCAGCAGTTCAAAACTACCAGCTGCTCCGCAGGAGAAAGATGAGGCTTTCTGCTCCCGTAAAGATTTATCATCTCGGAAACCCTGTACAGGGTCGCTATGAGTCCACAGCACATTAACAACAACAACATCCACTAAATAAATGCCAGTAGTATCCCTCCCTCAATTGTGACAACCTAAACTGTCTCCGGGGTCCTGAAGTGGCGCTGTGGGATAATGAGCCAGACTGCAAAGCCATTTGAACTGCAAGGTCGGCAGTGCAAGCTCACCAGCTGCTCCTCAGAAACCCTATACAAGGTCACTATGGGTCGGAACCGACTCGACGGCACTTAACAACAACAACAGTCTCCAAACATTGCCAAATGTCTCCTGCGGAGCAAAATGTTGAAGGTGTAGACCAGGGGTGAGGAACTGCCAAGGCAACTGCAGTTTCAACCATCACATTGTTGTTGTTAAGTGCCATCGAGTCAGTTCCGACCCATAGCGACCCTGTATAGGATTTCTGAGAAGCGGCTGGTGAGTTTGAACCATCGTCCTTTTGGTTCAAACTGACTTTGGAGTTCACAGCGCACACCAGGACTCCAGCCATCAAGTTGTTGTTGTTGTTAAGTAACATGGAGTCAGTTCCGACCAATAGCGACCCTGTACAGGGTTTCTGAGGCTGTGAATCTTTACGGGAGCAGATAGCCTCATCTTTCTCCCGTGGAGTGGCAGGTAGTTTCGAACTGCCATCCTTGAGGTTGTTTAGCAGCCCGATTCGTAACCATTACGCTACCAGAGCTCCTTAACCATCACATTTCTTGTTTTGTTGTGAAGTGCTGTCCAGTCAATTCCGACCCATAGCAACCCGGTATAGGGTTCCCGAGAAGCAGCTGGTGACCTTGAACCACCGACCTTGCAGTTCAAACGACTTTGCAGTGTGGCGCATTAACCCACAGCTCCACACCAGGACCAGGACTCCAGCCATCACATTGTTGTTGTTGTTAAGTGTTGTCGAGTCGCTTCCGACCCATATCTACCCTGTATAGAGTTTCCATGGAGCGGCTGGTGAGCTTGAACTGCCGACCTTGCAGTTCAAACGGCTTTGCAGTCTGGTGCATTAACCCACAGCGCCACACCAGCACTCCAGCCATCACATTAGGGGTGAGTTAATTAAATGTTTGACCAAATATTACAGGCTAATTTTTAAGTTGATAATTTTGTATGGCCCGCAAATGATTTTATAAATTTTGGCAGAAAAAAATGTTCCCCACCTGTGGTCTAGATGAAGGCACATTTTCCTCTTTTCTTTTGTTTCCACCTTGCCAAGATTATGAGTTTTGTTTTTTACATTGGCAACTAATTTCATAACATATTTCCTGTGCTATTTCATGGAAGAACAAGAATAATTCTCTGATGAAAGTAATATTTTGACTGGAATTGTTTGAGGCAGGCCTTGTTAAGAGGAAATTGCAGGTTTTGCAGTGTTTCTGGAAGGCAGTGATTTGTTTTCCCCATCAATCCTGATTTTGATTGTAAATACTGAATTTTCATACTTTACTAAATTCCCCTTGAGGGTGTTGTCATTACGGTCATCAAGCCAATGCCTGACCCATAGGCCTGTTATGTTGCTACGTCATTCTTCATTTCATTTTTGCATTTATCCTAGAAAGATTTTTACTACTTTTGCTGCTTCCTAATGCTTAATAGATTTCTCAGCCATTGGTTTTTAAATTCATTCTTCTCTCTCTAGTGGATTGGGTTAAATTTCAATTTGATGTTCTTGAAGAATATTTAGCATAGTTTAAAACTCTGCTAAATTGTTTAAACTCAGATGGCTAATTCCATAACTCTGATTTTGAATCCACAGTGGAATTTCTGCTATAAAAGAGGTAGGAGTTAAGTGATCTTTGTAAGCCGATTTTCTGGTTAGTAGAGTGGCCTTGTAGATGTTCCTATTGTTGCTGTTAAGTGTCATCGAGTATTTGTGACTCACTGCGACCCTGTATAGGGTTTCCAAGGTTTGTAAATCATTGCCAGAGCAGAAAACCTCATCTTTCTTACAAAGAGCTGTCAGTGGTCTTGATTAACTGACCTTTGATTTGCAATCCGGTGCTTATCCTATGGAGCCACAATTAAAATAACATTATACATAACATTTCATATTATAATATAGTGCCTGTCTTAGTTATATAATGTTGCTATAACAGAAACACAGGCGGATGGCTTTGAAAAACAGAAAGTTATTCTATCAGAGTTTGGGAGACTGGAAGTCCAAATTCAGGGCACCAGCTCTAGGGAAAGACTTGCTTTCTTTTTTGACTCTTAAGAAAGGTTCTTGTCTCCTTTCAGCATCTTTGGTACAGCATTCCTTGGAGATGTCTATGCATCCTAGCATCAAATTTCCTCTGATTCTAGGAGCTTCACAGTACAGTGACCCGAGGTGCAAAGGATGCATTCTCCCCCTAGCTGTTCTTTCTTAGTGTTAGCAGGTCCTCTGAGCTCTGCTTGCTGATTTAATGTCTTTTGTATCTCAAAAGAGTTTGACTCAAAAAATAGCCTGATCCTATAGATTACATCTATCCTCATTAACATCATTAAAAACCCACCACTATTGAGTTTTTTCAGACACATAACGACCTTTTGTAGGGTTTCTGAGGCTGCAAATATTTACAGGACCGTTAATTCTCTTTCTTCCAGAGTGACTGGTGTGTTGAAACTTCTTACCTGGTGGTTGGCAGCCCAATGTGTAACCCATTACACTACCAGTGTTCTGTATATCCTCATATCATTGTTGTTGTTGTTAGGTGCCTTTTTAGTCAGTTCTGACTCATTTCGAACCTATGTACAATAGAATGAAACACTGTTCCCATCCTGCTCCACCCTCACAACTGTTGTTATGTTTGAGCCCACAGTTGCTGCCACTGTGCCAATTCATCTTGTTGGTGGTCTTCCTTTTTATCTCTGACTCTCCACTTTGCCAAGCATGATATCCATCTCCAGGGACTGGTCCCTCCTAACAAAACATCCAAAGTACAAGAGATGAAGTCTCACCATCCTCACTTCTAAGGAACATTCTAGGTGTACTTCTTCCAACACAAATTTGTTTCTTCTTCTCACAGTCCATGGTACTTTCAACATTCTTTGCCCAAACTAAAATTCAAATGCATCAACTTTTCTAAGATTTTCTTTACTCATTGTCTAACTTTCATATGTTTCTGAGGCAAGTGAGAATACCATGGCTTCAATCAAGTGTACTTGGGTCAAGTCTTCAAGTTGACATCTTTGCTCTTGAACACTTTCAAGAGATTGTGTACAGCAGATTTGCCTAATACAATTCATCAGTTGATTTCTTCATTGTTGGTCAAAGAAAAATGAAATCTTTGACAACTTCAATCTTTTCTACATTTATCATAATATTATTTATTGTTCTAATTGTGAGGATTTTTGTTTTCTTTATATTGAGGTGTAATCATAATGAAGGTTGTAGTCTTTGATCTTCATCAATAAGTATTTAAAGTCCTCGTCATTTCCATTAAGCAAGTTTGTGTCATCTGCATATCTCAGCTGTTAATGAGCCATTCTCCAATCTTGATGCCACACTCTTCTTCATATAATCTAGTTTCTTAAATTATTTGCTTAGCATATAGATTGAATAAGTACGGTGAAAGGATACAAACCTGGTTCACACCTTTCTTGATTTTAAACCATTCAGTGTACCCTTATTCTGTTCAAACGACTGCCTCGTGTTCTATGTACAGGTTCCCCCATGGGTACACTTAAGTGTCTGTAATATCTACTTCTCACAATGTTATTCACAGTCAGAAGCCTTTGCATAGTCAATAAAGTACAAGTAAACATCTTTTTGATATTATCTGCTTTCAGTCATGATCCATCATACATCAGCAATGATATCCTCTTCTGAATCCAGCTTGACTTTCTGACGGTTCCTGGTCAATGTACTTTTGCAACCATTATTTTTTTACTTACATATGCTATTAATGATATTGTGCAACGATTTCCACATTCCACCTCTTTTTGGAAGGGGTACAAATGTGGGTCTTTTCTGATTGATTGGCCGGGTAGCTGTCCTCCAATTTTAATTTTCTTGGCATAGACAAGTGAGAGCCTCCAGCGTTGCATCAGTTTGTTGAAACATTTCAATTTGTATTCTGTCAATTCCTTGAACTTGCTTTTCACCAATGCCTTCAGTGCTGCTTGGACTTCTTCCTTCAGTATCATTGGTTCTTCCTCTTGAAATGACTGAACATAGACCAATTCTTTTTGGTGCAATGACTCTGTGTATTCCCTCCATCTTCTTTTGTTGCTCTCTGCACCATTCAATATTTGCTCATACTTCAGTATTGCAATCCAAAGCTTGATTCTTTTATTCAGTTCTTTCAGCTTGAGAAACACTGAGCAGGTCCTTCCCTTTTGGTTTTCTAACTCAAGATTTTTGTACATTTCATTATAATATTTGACTTTAACTTCTTGAGCTACTCTTTGAAATTTTCTATTTAACTATTTTATGCCATCATTTATTCCATTTGCTTTAGCATCTTTATACTGGAAAGCAATTTTCAGAGTCTCTTCTGACATTCATTTTGGTCTTTTCTATCTTTCCTGTCTTTATAATGACCTTATGCTTTCTTCCCGTATAATGTTCTTGATGTCATCTCAGAGCTCTTCTGGTCTTTGGTCACTAGTGTCTATTCATCAAATTTGTTCTTGAGATGGTCTCTAAATTCTGGTGGAGTATTCTCAAGGTCATATTTTGGCTTTCATGGAGTTGTTTTAACGTTCTTCAGCTCACATCTAAACTTGCAGATGAGTATTTGATGATCTGTCCCACAGTTTGTCACTGGTCTTGTTTTGGCAGATGATATTGAGCTTCTTTCTCCCTTATCTCTTCCCACAGATGTTCTTAATTTGATTTCTGTGTATTCCATCTGGTGAGGTCCATGTGTATAGCTGCCTTTTCTGTTGTTTTAAAAAAGGTATTTGCAATGAATAAGTCATTGGTCTTTGCAAAATTTTATCATGTGGTCTCCAGCATCATTTTTATCACCAAGACCATATTTTCCAAATACAGACCTTCCTCTTTGTTTCTACCTTTTGTATTCCAATGACCAATAATTATCATTGCATTGAATGTTTGATCAATTTCAGACTGAAGAAGGTGTAGAATTCTTCAATTTCATCTTCACTGGCCTTAGTGATAAGTATATAAATTTGAATAATAATGGCATTAACTGGTCTTCCTTGTAGAGTTAAGGATATTTTATTATTATCTTATCACAAATAGCATTATACTCTAAGACAGATATTAAAATGCTCTTTTTGACAGTGATTGTGATTCCATTCCTCTTGAATTTGTTCTTCTCAGAATAGTGAACCATATGATTTTCTGATTTCAAATGGCCAATAGCAGTTCATTTCAGCTCATTAATGTCGAGATATTGATTTTTATGCATTCAGTTTCATTTTTGATGACTTCTAATTTTCCTATATTCATATTTGTACATCTCATGATTCTGACTCTATGATATCATAGAGTAGAACTGTCCCCTAGAGTTTCCAAGGCTATAAATGTTTATAGAAATAGACTGCCTCATTGACTGGTTGGTTTGAACCACTGACCTTTTGGTTCACAGCCCAGTGCTTAACCACTGTCCCACCTTTCAACCATTTTATACATTATTATTTATATAAATTTAAAGTAAAATATTTTTTCTGATCTGAAAAGTAACATGTTAATTGAAAGTTCACAGGAATATACAAAAATGTAAAGTGATGACAAATTATCTATTATATTCATCCAGAAATTATCACTGATATTGTTTCCTTCCAGTCTTTAACAAAATATTAGATCATCTTGAAACTGACTCTTGAGATACAAAATGTAAACTGTCTAGAATCAAACCCATTTTATTTTGTTGTATGTAGTTGTTAGGTGCCATTGAGTTGTTCTGACTCACAGTGGCCCTATGCACAACAGAACAAAACACCGCCCGGTCCTGCACCATCTTCACAACGGTTACACTTGGGCCCATTGCTGTTGCCTCAGTGCCAATCCAGCTCATTGGGGTCTCTCTCTTTTTCACTGACCCTCCACTTTACCAAGCTTGATGTCCTTCTCCAGGGACTGGTCCCTCCTAATAATATGTCCCAAGAATGAGAGACAAAATCCTGTATAAACAGGTTTATTTAAAAAAAATCATAGCAAGCATGATATGAATGTAATTCATAGATTCTAAGTATTTCCCATTATGAGACTTTTAGATGATTTCCATTTTCTCACCACTGTATGTTGAATACATGCTGTGAAAGTTTCTATACATGAATCGTTGCACACCCATTTGAACAACACTTTCAGTTAAATCTTGAAGAAAAGAATACAGAGTCAAAGGGTATAAATGTTTTAAGTCTCAATATAAATTGCAAAATTACCTCCAGAAGGTCGTGCCCACTTTCTTTATTAGCCATTCTCTTGGGTCTTCCATCTTGTTCCATCAGCCTCCATTCCCATCAAGACATTTCCCACAGAACATTCTTCAGATACATCAGTATGTAAATGTATCTTGAGATGTATATCAAGATATCTGCCAATAGCCTCCCTGGGCCCATCTCAGACCATCTGTCAAGCAGCAATTCTTATATATTTTGGGAAGATGCTGTTGCAGTTTCCAAAAACAAGTTTGCAATGGAATCAGGTTTTCCAATCATTTAAGTCTTAGAATTGAACAACATAGGACGTGCTTATTATAATATACAGAGACTTTTGTTTTTCATGTGGTTTCTGTAGCACTCATACCATCCCAACCATGTTGTAAGCTTGGCAGCAAATGTTGATACCAATCCTTAGTTTTAGACAACACTGGGAAGAATACCACCACTTTGATGCGGGGCCGTTCTTCTTAGAATGACAGAGTGGTATAGTCTAGGTTCGACACAGGTATTGGACCCCTTGGAGTATGTTGTATTCCATGCAACCAAATGGCCTCTGACTTAGTATTATAACAATCCTGCCCAATGTGCTCCCAGGGTATGCAAGGATCAGCCAGCCACCTTACAGTATATTAAAATGTCCTACAAATTTGAATGCTATCTTTAAATCTGTCAGGCAGCTTTAAAGGCAAGAATCTAAAGAGAAGACATTAAAGTCATACTCCTATTAGGCTAAAGATTTTTTTTTTCCCTCTCTCCCTCCTCTCCTTTTCTGTGATTATAGACTACAATATTTAGTCTAGTTTTGTCTTTTTGGTTGTTGTTGTTGTTTTTCTGTGGGGTTTTTTTCTTGTGTTTTTTGTTTTCTTCTGGTGCTGTTTTGCTGATGTATGCTCCCCTTCTACATTTGGATGACCCTTTCTCTCCCTGTATTACCCAAGAAGAAACAGCAAACTGCTACCATATAGTCAAGCTACAAACACACTCTATAAAACACCAAAACCCAGGCAAGAACCAATACCAACTGTCATATAGCAGGGAAACAGACAACACCTGTGAAAGTTACTCTGAATTAAGCAATAAGAA
>NW_006408590.1:12708534-12709770 GCF_000296735.1 Chrysochloris asiatica
TGTAAAAGACTAAGAAAAAGAACCCATACTAAAGGGGTAGGGGGATTCTTTACTGGCTACTGGGATGTGGGGGTGGGATGAGGGGAGGGAGGGCAAGGTGGAGCACAGGGTAGGGAATAGACACAGGATAGTTTGGGTGCTACGGAGGGGGGCAATATACAAGAAGGGGGAGAGGAATGGAAGAACAAAGCATATGGTAGAACAATTAGGCAGCTTTACATGGGCTAAGTGGGACAGAGGTAAATAATGATGTATGCACAACCTTGGAACAATAGGGCTCTGGGATACAGGGATTGAGACATGGTTGGAATAGGGAAAGAGGGGGGGGGATAATGTTAAGTTGGTTAACTATCTTATGAATCTTGGTTTCCCTGACATACTATTATAAAATAGACACTTGAGGGGGAGAGAAAGAAATAGTCAGAAATATCACCATAGTAAGCTTCTAAGTCCGTCTTCTGCCTATAAGTGATTGGAATACCTAAAATGGGGCTACAATGTGCCCAGTGAAGGAGGCTTCCTGTGGAGCCTCTGCGTTACATAAGACCATAGGTGGAATCCTGAACAGCATCCACAATCTTCTGAGGTGGGAAATTTCCACTTGAAAGGACAAACAGACCAGTCTGGAGCACTAGAAGAACAGAAGATACTTCTTGAAAGAAAGACCAACAGGACAAATACAAAACAACACAGGCAGACCGACTGATTACTACAAGAACAAGTAAGTTGCTCACCTAGGAGACATCAAAGCAAGTGGTCGGGTTCCCTCAGAGCAACCCCCCTTCCAAGACTAAGACTCAATGGAAATACACGAGCAGACATGCACTCTGATTGGTGACCATGTTCATCACCGATAAGGGGAAGTGAGGGAAAAACAGCACTAAAGCTGCGAGCTAAGCCCTACAATGTTCAATAGACTCCTGTGAACACTGGTGGAGACCTGGTTGGCCAGCAGTATGGCAAGACCTGGGGACTCTTGGGCCCAGAGTCAGTGACATAGCCAGAGAGGACTAGAGTGGAGAATGAAGCATCCAGCTGATAAGAAAAGAGGGCATATGCATAAGGACACCCACACTTGCAGATAATACCCACTTGACCTGGCTTCAATGACTGGATGATCAGAGTGCAACTAGAAGAAAGAAGAAAGGGAAAAAAAAAGAGTAATCTGATAAATTTGATGAACTTGACCTACAACTATGGATGCAGTAGCTCAAAAGAGGAAACAAATCCTTACTG
>NW_006408590.1:12710255-12724388 GCF_000296735.1 Chrysochloris asiatica
TGATGCATGGAGGGGATTGTAACCATGGCAATGAAACAATATACGATAGGATTAATGTAAAGCTAATGCTCTCCCATAATTCACAATAAAGCATTAAAAAATTTTTTAAATGCTATACATATGTGAGTTTATTACTGTTGTCACTGTATTGCTATGACCCTGAACTGACTCTGAGATCCAGAATGTGAACCATCTAGGATCTAACCCATTTTATTCTCTTGTGGTTGCTATTACTTGCTGCTAGGTTGCCTGATCCTATGCCATCTCTATGATCTTGGATCTATTTGGACCCATTGAGTGTCCAGTCCTTCTCACCAAGAGTTTACCTCTTTTTTGCTGACCTTATACTTTCCAAGCAAGATGTCCTTTTCTAGTGATTCGTCTTCCCTGTTGATGTGTCAGAAGTAATCAAGATGAAGTCTCGTCAACTTTCTAAGAAGCATTCTGATTGTATCTAAGACTGATTAGTTCATTCTTCAGGCAGTCCAACACTACATTTCAAATGCTTCAATTCTCCTGTCTCTCTTGTTTCCTTGTCCAGCTTTTGCATGCATATGAGGCAATTGAAAAAACCATGGCTTCTGTCACACATAGCCTTAATCTTCAAAGTGACATCTTTGCTTTTTAGAACTTTAAAGATCTCCTTTGTAGCAGATTGGCCAAATACAATATGTCATTTGACTTCTTGACTGCAACTTCACGAGACATTCATTGGTTGTTGATCTAAGTAGAACGAAATCTTTGACAACTTCAAATTTCTTTCCATTTGTCATGATGTTTATTGGTCTAGTTGTGAAGATTTTCTTTTGGATGCACCAGATTATAAATGCCAACAATTGCCTAATTCCATCTCCTCCCCAATTCCTGCCTGGAGCTTCTTGACCCCTACAATAAAAGCATGATTAAAGCAGTCATGAGCTTTCAAGGGACTAGAGTATGTTGCAATACAACAGGTGTGGATGAAGTGTTCATGGTTCCATTTTCTTCATACCAGTAGCTAATAGAGTCATTTACTAAAATGTCACAGCAGGATTGAAGGGTTTCAGTCTTGGAGGGGGTGGTTTGTGAACTGAAGGCACTTGATTGTTTTCCTTAATGACTCTCCGGTGAACAAGTTGCTTGTTCTTGTAGTAGCCAATCAGGCTGCTGTTTTTTGTTGTTTTTTTTTTCTGTTGGTCTTTCTTTCAAGGTGTATCTTCTGTTCTTACCTTTTGAATTCCTAACACTAAAGGAAAGTTAAATAATTACAATACCAATAAAATTCTCCACTGAAGTTCATGCTTATAAAGTTAGCCCATTTGACACATTAAATATTTTTAAGTCCCAGGTTCCCAGGGTGTCCCATAGCTCATTGGACCATGTCGTCCCCTTGGCTTCTAGTCCAAATGAGACAAATCACCAAAGACCAAGTGGACAGAAACCACAGGGAACTCATAACACACAGCAAAGGTCCACCACCTTCACAGTGAGGCCGACTAGAAAGGCAGGCCTGACCTGAATTGCTACTCACTACAAGTAGCTTTAGTCAGAAGGGTTTGCACTTCACCACCCCTCAGAGATCTCAAAGCATCTTAGGTGCTATTCCTGCATGGGACCTGTGGAAGAGGATGACAATGCCCTGATTCCTTCTGTCATTACATTGCAATGAAAACTCACCAAAATGGCATGCCCTTGGGATTGAGACCAGGTTTGGCCTGTTCCAGCTGTCTGTTTTCTATAGATTTGTTCCCACTCTGTGTATGGAAAGAGAAAAAATAATAATAAGAGTAGTGGAGATAACTTTTTTTTTTAACCATCTATCAATGTGTCATAATATGATGGCATATGTGTTGTTAAGATGTTGGAAACCAGGCCACTGGTATTTCAAATATCAGCATGGTCACCATGGTAGACAAGTATCAGTGAAGCCTTCTGACTAAGACAGATTAGGAAGAAAGGCCTGACCATCATCTGACAAAAATTAGCCAATAAAAAACTATGGATCACAACAGAATACTTTCCAACATAGAGGTAGAAGATGAACCCCAATGACGCACTCAAGCACACTAACAATCATGAAGATGACGTAGGATCAGGCAACATTTTGCTCTGTTAGATATAAGGTCACTGTACATCAGTGTCACTTTGACAGCCACTAACAACAACATTTTAAAAGGACTTTTACCTATATTATCTCATGTAACACTCCTGTTAATTTTGGTCTTTTATCTCTTTCAGAGAAGAAGACATTGAGGCCCAGTGAGGCTAAGTATTACACCCAAAGTTACACGGAGAAGAAACAATGGAACCAGGACATGAACCTGACGCTAAGGGCTCTGTTCCCATCATCATAGCATGGTAGAGTCTTGAGTAAGGAAATTCCTTCTGGGTTGGCTCCTGAGATGACCTTGTTTCTATAGCTACACAATCTTTTATCTCTGCCTCAGAGTGATAGTTCAGTGGTGGGAGGAAAGGAATGAGAGAAAACAAACCACAAAGATCTAGTTAGAATGAGGGCTGTAATTTTAAAAAATAATAATAGTTACGAGGCATAGTATGTTTTTAAACAAATATTGGTTAGTTTTGCTATCTGAATGATCTCAAGCTACTCTGTGTCTACATAAATGGCTCCCATACATTCAGACAGGTTCTAGTTTAGGTTCAAACTCCTAGAGCCTAGGCGCCCTGGTGACTTTATTGCTGTTGTTGTTGTTAAGTGCCATCAAGTCAATTCCTACAGTGCCATGACAGGACTCCATGTTATTCATGAAACTCACAATTGCCTTTCATTATCTTTCACTCCTGAATCAGTATGGAATTCAGGGTCAGTATAGACTAGATAGCTGTAGGATCAGCACTGGACTGCTAACCACAAGGTTGGTGGTTCAAACCCACCAGCAACATCTCAGAAACCCTGTACACGATCGCTATGCTATGAGTCAAGGGCACTTAACAATAGCAACAGCACTGACAGCTCAAGAGTACATGGAAGCAACAGGCTGCCTGACCACATTCAGCGTTTCCCATCATCCCTCCGTCTAGCCTGGACCATGGAACTCAATGTTGTCAATCGACTGTAAGGTCATTTCCAGTCCACAGCAGCTAATAAGCAATGCGCTTCTTCACCCCTGTTTTTTTTCCCTCCCACCTGGGAATAGAGAATTTGGGGGCCCTCAGGTAGTGGTTCTCAAACTTGAACTTGGATCTGAATCATCTGGAAGTCTGTTAAACCATAGATTTCTGGGTCCAGTCTCCAGATTTCTTACTTAATAGGTTTGGGTGTTATTCTTGTTGTATGCTATGGAGTGGGTTCCAACTCATAGTAACTCTGTATAGGGTTTCCAAGGCTGTAAATCTTTACAGGAGCAGAAAGCCTCATCTTTCTGCCACGAAGCAACTGATAGTTTCAAACTGCTGACCTTGAGGTTAGCAGCCCAACGCGTCACCACTGCACTACCAAGTCTGGGTAGGGTCCAAGAATTTTCATGAGTTCCCAGATGTTCTGTGCTGTTGGCCTGGGGACCATACTTTGGGAAGCACGATCCTAGTGTTTATTAGCTGCACCTTGTACTGATCTGAGGCGTTCTCAGCACTTAGATGTCCAGCCTGCTAAGCAAACAAATTCAATCAATCTCTTGGTATGGGACCCAGAATAAGCACTTTTCAAATTCCCTGGGTAATTGCCATATGCCTCCTGGTGTGGCACTGTAGGATCAGCACTGGATTGGGAACCAAAAGGTTGCAGATCAAACCCACCAGCTGCAGATGGGAAACTCTATACAGCGTGGCTATGAGTCAGAACCAACTCAACTGCACTCAACAACAACAGTTTAAAACTGGAAACCATTGTCTTAAGGTAGAGTCTTAAGATGGAAGGATGAATCCTTAAATCACTAAGTGGAAAAGTGCAGCCTGTCAGTGAATAATATCTAACTTTGGATTATCGTGTGAGTAAGAAATGAACCTTTGGTGTGTGAGACTGCCGATGTTATGGAGATGAGTTGTTTCAGTAGCAGCATTATCCTAACTCATGTAGTAAACTTGACTCTTAAGGGAAGGCTTTCAAGTCACTCTGGAACTTCTCCCTTTGTCTCCTGCCTTTTTAAGCTTTGAGAAAGAGTATTGATTTGTTAGGTTATGAGGTATTTTTGTTGTTAAGTGCCATCTCTTCTGAGTTGGCATCAATTCAGGGATCCTGTATAGGGTTTCTAAGGAGCAGCTGGTGGGTTTGAACCACCCACCTTTAGGTTAGCAAGCCAATGCTTATCCTACAGTGCCACACCAGGACTCAGCAAGGTATTTATTGGCCCATATTTTCTGGAACTTTCCAAAGAACTAAAGGTAGAGCACACATAACATAGATACATTGTTAGCTGCCATTGGGTTGTCCCTCATGGGTCCCCCATGCACAGTGGAACCTGCCAAGTCCTGTGCCAGTTCCATGATATGCTGGTGATTATACCACAAATCACATAAGGTTTTCATTGGTTGATTTTCAGAAGTAAATTGTCAGGCTTTTCTTCCTAGTCTGTCTTAGTCTGGACACTCCATTGAAGCCTCATCAGTGTCATAGTAACCTAAAAAACTCTATTAACAAATGGGAGGCAGCTGTTCATGAAACCAGTTGGCAGGGATCTAAGCCAGGACACCCATATGGAAGTTCCACTGCCTCAGGACACAGAAAGAGTCCGACTCTCTTATTTTCCATGTAGCCAGGATGGCAGGGCAGCCCTGGCTCATTCATTTGTGCTCTTCTCCCTGACTTTACTTCCTCTTTCTCCTTAGACACACATTCCTCTTCCCACCTGGAAGCAGGTTTAGAATTCTTGGCCCAATCTGAAAGGACTTGGTCAGCTACCTGGGGGCAAATATTTTGGACAAAGGTGACAAAATGCTGAAGATCTCATAAATATATGTTGAAAAGAAAGGAAAACAAATAAAAAAAAAAACAGGTCCAGTGCTTATCAACCAATGCCAGAGGGCATGGAGCTAGAGTCAAACTGGCCATACCTGAGAACTGCTTTTGAATAGTGAGGAGAAAGAAAGAACCCTGAGGCCTACCACATTTATGTGAATTTTCATTGTGGTTTTGAGCCATAGTTCTCATTAAAAATAAAGTGCTATTTATTGATTAGCGTAGGGGTTATGAGTTGAGCTGCTAACCTCAAAGTCAGCAGTTCAAAACTACTAGCAGAAAGATGAGGCATTCTGCTCCCATAAAAATTTACAGACTCGGAAACCCCTATTCAGGGTTGTTATGAGTCAGAACCAACTTCATGGCACACTACCACCACCACCTCCACATTCACGCTGCAGAGAGATGGGTAGGTGTTTCTGGGCTGCCTAGTTAAGTGTCTTCTTATAGGAATCCCTTAGCTATCCCTTAGTATCAGTGAGATGACACAGGTACTTAGAAAGCACAGAGAATGTCTTAGTTACTGAGTGCCGCTGTAACACAAATACTCTGAGTAGATGGCTTTATAGAACAGAAATTTATTTTCTCATACTTCTGGAGACAAAAAGTCTCACATTAAAGCCTCACCATGTCAATTCCTTCCATGTTGGTAGTGCTGCATGTCCCTTGGTTCTGGGAAACTCTCACATGCCAACCCTCACACACCATTATGAAGGAATAAAGGCAAATACTGTTAACAGATGGTACATGGAGGGGATTGTAACCATTGCAATGAAACAAAATATGATTGGTTGAGTGCAAAACTGATGATCTGCCCTGTATAGTACCACTCAGTTCACAGTAAAAGCTTAAAAAAAAAAAGTGACCTGGCAGAAGCAGCAGCAAGATGGTGGCCTAGGCAGAAATCCTATACAGACTCTCTACAACAAAGACACAGAAAACCAAATGAAGCAACGCAGATGGCTGTGCTGGAACACTGAGCTGGAGATTTAAATAAAGGAATAGAAAAGTGAATTGAATGCTTACTAGGAGAGGAAGTTGAACAGAAACAACAACAAAAAGGAGACATACTGGTGACCTGTGCTGGCAGACCAGAAAAGGAGCGCCCTTCTTAAACTTTGGTGTCATGGTCCAGAGGCTTACTGGTGGAGAAAAAGGTATGATTTTTTTTTTTGTTCCTGACATTCCCCTGATGACCAGAGGCATGGCTGGTTCCTAGCTGCCGACACTCTAACAAAGGTCCTGCTCTCTCGGTGGCTGATGGAGCCACATGGCAGTAAGTTATCAGCCCTACTAAAGTGGCTCTCAGCACCAACCCTAGTGCCTGGATTCAGATGAGCCCTGCTCCAATCCTACAGAGCTGGCCCTGACCAGCCCTGGACTAGCCTTCACTAGGGAAAAGAAGCTGAATAGACACAGAGATAAAAAGCAGAGAGAGACCGAAGGATTTATATGGCAGGGCAGTCATGTTGAATGTTTGCAGGCAGCTTTTTGAAGGCAGAGAGTGGCTAGGTAGGTGGTACAGAGTCATACTGCTTACTGGTGGAGAGAAAGGGGCAATCTTTTTTTTTTCTTGTACCTCATATTACTCTGGTGACCACAGGCTGGTCAGCCCCCACCCACATATACTCCATCAAAGCTCCTGCTGTCTGGTGGTTGGAACCACAAGGTGGCGAGCCACACAGTTGTGAGTCGCATCAGACTGAGTAGGGAGTTATGTGCACCAGCTCCAGACCCACAGAGTCGGTTCTGGACAACTCTGGATTAGCGGGAACTCTCGCCCCCAGTTGGCTTCTGGAATGATCCCAGCATCTTTAGGGTCTCCACTAACTACTTCTGAATTGGGTACCCAGAACAGAAAACACCTAGGCCTGTAAGAGCTCTATCTAGGGCCAAGTGCCTCTGTCTCATCCTTTTCCCACCCACCATGTGAGCTCCTTGGAAGGCATGAACCCCCAGAGTTGTCTCCTTTCTGGGTCTTGGCACTGGTTTTATTCCTTTTATTGCTTTTGTTTCCTTATTCTTTCTTCCTCTTCTTCCTCTCCTTAATAACCTGGCTTTTATCCTTTCTAAGTCCGCCTTCATCTTTTCTTTTATTTCTGTTTCTCTCACCACCCCCATTTGTCTTTGTTCTTGGTTCCTTTTTCTTTTGTTCTTGATTTCTCTTTTCTACTCTCTGGTCTCTTTCTCTCTTACTTATCCCTCTCTCCTTAATTGCGTTTAATGCCTTTTCTTCCTTTTTATTTTCTCTTCTATGGTTTTCATTTTGTTTGTTTGTTTTTTATCATCTCTCTCTCCTGTCTCTTTTTGGTTATTGTATTATTTTTCTAGATGTTGCATGCTTTTTTTTTTTTCTTTACTATTTTCTTTTTTCATTGTTGTTTGCTTGTTTTGTTTTCTCTTCTTGCCTCAACTGACCTGGAACAGTAATGGTGCCTATACTGTCCAGTCACAACCATACACTCTACAACCCCACCTACTGGGCAATAGGCTATATACCAGATCAGTGACAACAACCAACACCAGCCAGAGCCATCCTAAACTGAGCTGCACCAACAGTGAACAGAGAACAGTGTACAGGCTTCAATTTTCTCTCACACCCACCAGGAGGCAGTTACTGCCAAAGAACATACCAACATATAATCATCAATTAAACACAAATACAATGACACTACAGTGTCTCAGAAGCAATAGACAATTTCCATTTACATGAAGAAACAAGGCAGAGTGTCTCAAACAAGTGACCAAGAGACAGAAATGGAAAATGTTTTTGAGGATAAAAGGCATTGGGTCTACCTGAAAAACAATACAAGAGAATGATATTTAGGATATCTCTGTCAATCTTCAAATGATTGACAGAAAGATCCAGAAAGCAAGTGTTTACTGAATTCAGTAAAACACTACAGGAATAGGCAAACAAATGAGATTAGAGACAATACAACACAGATAAATAAAAATACAGAAGATTGATACTAAGATTTCAGAAGGGCAAAGGAGTAGGTTTGAATGCATAGAAGCCTGAATTTATGAGCTTAAAGATAAATCTCTCAATACCAGTAATCTGGGAGACCAATAAGGAAAAAATCAGAAGAAAGCCTAAGATTCATGTGGGACATCATGAAGAGGTATAACTTACAGGTGATCAGAATTCCATACTAGGAAGAGACAAATAGAAAGCAAAGAAAAAATGTCGAAGTGTTCTCGGAATAAAACTTCCTTAACTCCATGAAAGAGCCCTGGTGTGGTGCTGTAGGATAAGCACTGGGCCACAAGATGGGTTGGAACTGCAAGCTCAGCAGTTCAAACTCACCATCCACTCCTCAAAACCCTATACAAGATCACTGTGAGTCAGACCAATATGACAGCAGTTAACAACAATAGCAAGAACAGCATCATGAAAGATAAGCATTCAAGATGCTGAACAAACCCCAAACAGGACAGATTCCAAAAGAAAATCACCAACGCATATCATAATCAAACTCTCCAAAATCAAAGAAAAGGAAAGATTCCTGAGAGCAGCTCAGGAAAAACAAAACGCTATATACGAAGGAGAACCCATAAGACTAAGCTCTGATTTCTCTGCAGAAACCATGCAGACAAGAAGGCAATATACAAAACTCTAAACAACAACAACAACAACAACAAAGCCAACCAAGAATCATTTCTCAGCAAACTGTCCCTGAAATACAACAGCAAAATTCGAATATTTCCAGATAAATCATAATTAAAGGAATTTTTAATAATCAGACTAACTTTACAAAAAAATACTAATGGGAATTCTTTAGACTGAGAACCAACAAGAGCATATAGCAACCTGACACTTACATGTAGAGTACCACCATGTAGAACTCAGACCAGATGTAGAAGTAATCAAAGTCAAACAAACATTGTTGTCATTAAGTCAGTTCCATACAAGACAATAATAGGGAATCAGGGATATCAATTTACCATGATGAGACAAAAATTATCAACACTCCGGTTATATTAAAATGCTCATCCACATCTATGTTTGATAACAACGTTGAGTGTGCACGTGAAATGATTCTGTCTAATGGACAAGTGACAGTGGATTATGTGGCAAATTATTTGCAAATCAGCTATGGCTCTGCCTATGAAATAATCCACGACAGACTTAGGTTTTGAATAGTTTGTGCAAGATGGCTACTGAAACAACTCACAGAAAAGCATAAACAGAAACGTTTGGACATTTACAAACAAAATATATACTGATACTCAAAGGAAGGTGAAAGTTTCTTTAATAGAAATAAGTACTGGTGATAAGACATGGATTCATCACTAAGAGCCTAAGAGTAAACAGCAGAAAATAGCATGGAAACATCTTCAATTGGCAACCAACAAAAAGTTCAAAAGTCAGCCATCAGCTGAAAAATTGATGCTCACAGATTTCTAGGACTTTCAAGGGCCAGTATTGGAACACTATCAGAAAAAGTTTCAGCAATCAACAGTGCTTTTTACAGTGAGATGCCCACTGAAGAGCTGAAGACTAAACTTCAGATTAAGCACAGAGGACATGTGATCTTGCATGACAATGCACATTCACACATCTCTGCCCACACTGTTGACATTCTGCAAAAACTTCATTTTGAGGTATTACAGCATCCTTCCTATAGTACTGATCTTTCTGCATTGGACTTTCACCTGTTTGGTCCCCTGAAAGCAGCCCTTTGAAGATGAAGATTCACCTCTGATGAAGAAGTGAAAACAGTGATGCATTTGTGGCTCACAGTGAAGCCGAAAACATTTTTTAATAAGGAAATATGAAATCTTGTTGACAGATGGACAAAGCTAGGTGATTATGTAAAAAAAATGATGTATTTATCTTCTAAAAGTTGATTAAATATTACAGAGTGTGGATAATTTTTTACTTACTCTTGTATAATGGATGAACCTGGAGGACATTACGCTGAGTGAAATTAGTCAAAAACAAAAGGGCAAATATTGTATGAGACAACTATTGTAAAAACTCAAGAAATGGTTTTCATGCTAAAGGAAGCATTCTTTGATGGTTATCAGGGGTGGGAAGCAAGGAAAATAATTCACTGGTTAGAGAATAGACAATGTTAACTCATGTGATGGGGGAGGACAAATATACAAGAGGAGGGAAGCTGGCAGAAGAATGATGAAGACAGATGAAGACACAGGGAGGAATGCAATGGTTAAAGGGGATAGAGATAAATACTGTTACATGCACACACCTGAAACAATTGTGTTTTACAGTCAATACGTGGTTAGATGCACAGACTGAATGGGTATGAGAGGAAAAGTGGGAGCGAATCCACAAATATATAAGGGTTAGACAGAGGATGTTTTTACTGGGGGGGCTTACTTTTGCTGCAAACACACCTATCAATGTGGTGGAGCATGCATGGGACAAAAAGATGAAAACTTCTTGGACATTACCAAACACCGTGAAGCAATGAGTTGTTGGGCCTGGGGTTCCAGAAGATAGTCTCAAGGGGACAACATGATCAATTTGTATAACATAGTCCACAAAGATAATCTTATACATCCTATTGTGTTAAGTAGTGATTAGGATTTTAAAAGCTCATGAGCAGCCATTTAAGGTGCAACTATGGAACTCTATGTGTGGAAGAAAGAAGAGTGATGAAAAGTGAAGATGCTTCGAATCAGTCCAGTGGACTAATGGACCCCGTGAACATCAGGCTCCACGATGCTGAGACCAGAAGAACTAGCTGGTGTCTGGCTGCCCCTACCAATGGTTCAGAAAGGGATCACATTAGAAGGTCTTGTGGGAGACAATGTGGAACAAAACACAAAATTACAAAAATGATCAGGCTTACCAATCAGAGAGACTGGATGAACCCGAGACTATGACCTTCAGCCACCATTCAGGTCTGGAACAGAACTCACCCTCATGGACCAGTTTCAACCAAGGTATACAGGGGAGATAACAATGCTAGGGAAGTATGCTCACAATGGAATGGTCAACCATTCAAGATATAAAGGGCAACCTTTACTTCGGGACAAGGTTCAGAGCGGTTGGGAAGGAGGGTGGAATGGAAAAAGGAATGACAAGGAGGAAGAAACAAAGCATATGAATTGTTGGATGTAAAACTGATGATCTGCTCTCAATTTACAAAAAAAAAGTTATAAAAAAAAAAAGTGATTAGATTTAGGGCACACCAAACAGTAAAATGGCCTCATTAAAAAAGAAAGAACAAAAACCCTATTACCAAATAGGAGTACATCCATAAGTGTAGGGATTATGATTCCAACACATATTTTGGGGGGTACATGATTTAAACCACAACAGCATCAAAACAGACCTGGATGATTTTTCCTTGGGGAATAAACTCAGACTGTACTCACTTTAAGGCAGACCAAGCATTCACTTGACTGATAAACTGAACAGACCTCCCCTGTCACCCACACACATAAAAATGGCAATTTTAGAAGGCAAGACTGGAAAAGTCTAATGGCTCTAAAGTCTATATTACAGGGCCTTCCATTTTCTGATAAAAGTAAAGAAACAATAGCCCTAGGTGAGAACTGTTTTCCTGGCTGAAGAGCTGTGGACTACCCTTCCCCGGGCATCTCTTCTTCCTGGAGCTTCTCATCCTTCTGTTGGGATGCAGACAGATCCTTCAGTTGCAGTGAAACAGAAAGTCTAACCCAAGATAATATGATCCAAAAGAATGTAGACAAGTCCTAAAAATCTAGGTGCTTGGCATAGCAGAGGTTTCCTCCCAGAGTGCAGACTGAACTCCATCTTGTGTTGAACTAGCAGACCTGAAAAATAAGAGGCATGCAAGCTGAGCTCACAGGGATGGGTTAATCTGCACTGACTCAGAGAGGGTATGGAGGAGGGGAGGCAGAACTGCAGCTGTTGTCATAAAGAATTGTTTGCACAAACTGTCCTGATCCTTCAAAGATAAGTAAAGCCATTTCACAAAACGCTTACAGGCTAGCTCCAGGACAAGACATCTACAGATTAACTGATGTATGACTTAAACAGTTACTGATGTATGAGTATGATGTATGAATAATTCCCTAAACTTCTCCTATATAAAAGTTCTTCTCATTTTCTTTGCCGCAATTTGTAAATTTGCAAGTGGTTGTCCAGTTGCAATGAGAATATTCCCCAATAATTTTCTTTACTTTTATTTTAACAGATTATGTGCTCTTGTTCTTTTACATTTTCTGGTGTCAGATATGGGTGACTGATTTAAAGACACAGTATCTTTGGTGGCCCCCAGGACAACATGGACTTGGGTTCCTAGTAGCAGAGCTGTTTGTGTTCACTGTCTCACCACATTCCTGACAGTTGTCCTGGGTAAAAGAGAGAAAAAAATGTGTTGAATTGAGCTTCACTTCATGCATGGACACACATCGGGGTTTATTATTGGATTTCTTTTGTACTTTCTTTGTTTAGTTAACCTTCTAAACATTTTGACAATTTCATTGCTAAATTATCTTTGGTCAGGCTGTCACCGTGATGGCCCCAGTTCGAATAGTATGACATTGGGGGACTGAAAGTCTCAACCCATTAAGTTTGCGCTCATTTTTTTTTTTCCTTTAAAATGCAAATTTCAAGTTTCTGTGCACCTTCAGGCCTCAATAACACTTGTGCTCACTGTTTTAGTAAATTGGGGGACCCTAGTTCGAAGGACACCACTCATCTGTCAGTTTTTCTTACTGTGGTTACTTACTTCTTGCTGTGATACTGGAATCTATGTCACTAGTGATTTAAATACCAGCAGGGTCACCCATAGTGGACAGGTGTCAGTGGAACTTCCAGACAAAGACAGACTACGAAGAAGGAGAAGGAGACTACTGAATGTTTAGTCACTGAAAGCATTATGAATAGCAACAGAACATTGTCAAATATAGTACTGGAAGATGAGCTCTTCAGGTTGAAAGGCACACAAAATATGCCTAGGGAAGAGTTGTCTCCTCAAAGTCAATTGACCATAATGACATGAAATGAAGGTAAACATCCATTAAATACCAGAGCATGGAATGTATGAAAATTGTATGGAATCTAGGAAATGTATGGAATCTAGGAAAATTGGAAATTTAAAAATGTGAAATGGAAATATAAACATCAATATATCCTAGACATTACTGAGCTGAAATGGACTGATATTGGCCATTTTGAATATTACAATCACATGGCTTACTATGCCGGGAATGACAAATTAAAAAGGAATGGCATGCCATTCATCATCAAAACAAACATATCAAGAACAGTCATGAAATACAACATTGTGATATACCATATACCTACAAGGAAGACCATTTAATACCACTGTTATTCAAATTTATGCACCAACCACTAAAGCCATTTATGATGAAATTGAAGAATTCTATCAACTTCTTCAATCTGAAATGGATCAAACATGCAATCAAGATGTATTGATCATTACTGGCAACTGGAGTGCAAAGAGAAAGAATCAGTAGTTGGAAAATATGGCTTTGGTGATAGAAATGATTCTAGAGATCTCATGATAGAATTTTGCAAGACCAATGACTTCTTCATTGCAAATACCTTTTATAAACAACATAAAAGTTGACTATACACATGGACCTCACAAGATGGAATACACAGAAATCAAATTGACTACATCTGTGGAAAGAGAGAGTGGAAAAGCCCCATATCATCAGCCAAGACAAGGCAAGGGGCAAACTGCAATTTTTTGCAATTGCTCATATGCAAATTCAGGCTGAAGCTGAAGAAAATTAAAACAAGTCCATGAAAGCCAAAATATGACCTTGAATATATCACACCTGAATTTAGAGATTATCTGAAGAACAAATGTTATGCATTAAACACTGCAGACCGAAGACAGAAGAGTTGTGGGATGACATCAAGAACATCATAGAGGAAGAAAGCAAAAGGTCATTAAGAGGACAAGAAAGAAGCAAAAGATCAAAATGGATGTCAGAAGAGACTCTGAAACTTACTCTCCAGCATAGAGATGCTAAAGCAAAAGGAAGAAGCAAGGAAGTACAAGTGCTGAAGAGAAAATTTCAAAGGTCCGTTCAAGAAGATAAAGTCAAATATTATAGTGAAATGTGCAAAAACCTGGAGTTAGAAATCCAAAAGGGAAGAACACGCTCAACATTTCTTAAGCTGAGGGAACTGATGAAAAAATTCTAACCTCGACTTGCTATATTGAAGGATTATATGGGGTAAAATATTGAATGACACAGAAAGCATTAAAAGAAGATGGAAGTAATACATAGAGTCACTGTAC
>NW_006408590.1:12725052-12744761 GCF_000296735.1 Chrysochloris asiatica
AGTTTGGCCATCTTGGCCTCCAAGGAACACTCTGGCTGAACTTCTTCCAAAACAGATCTATTGGATATATTAAAGAACCTTAAAAGCAAAACCTTTCTAAATAACTTAAGCTAGATATTATATGAAATATATTTTATTTCAGGCAAAGAAGTGATTTTTATTAATTCCAGAATGTCAAAAAAATAAAGGCTCATGGTACTGAACAAAGTTGTTGTGATGTTAGGACCTATTGAGTCTGTTCTGACTCATAGCCACCCTGTGTACAAGACACAATCCAGCCCTACTCCATCTTCACAAGCTTTGTTGTGTTTGATCCCATGGTTGCTACCACTCTGTCAGTCCATTTTGTTGAGGGTCTTCCTGCTGTTGGCTCTGTAAAGATTAAGCACTTTAAAGGAACCACTATTCTTTAGAAAATATTTCAGTTCTTCACTTGGCTAGCAGGCCTCTATGCCAAGTAATTCTAATAATTTGATTCTGTTCTTAAATGCCCTTTCCTTCAAAGGTGACAGAAGTGGAGGTCCAAGCTATGGCATGGCAAAGATGAAATCATGGCTAGCATCTGGGGTCTTAAAAGCCTGTCTCCAAAATATGTAGCCATCTAAAAGACAGAAGAAAAGTAAGTCAATGCAGAAGAAAGCATAATAATGATCAGTGAATTTAAAGAGAATTTCTTAATCAAAAGAGGGGATTGTAGAAGAGCCCCAAAAATCTAAGGCAGATCTCTGTCCAGGGTGTAGACAGCATTCAATTTTGTATTGTACTAGCCGATGTGATAAATAAGAGGCATTCAAGCTGAGCTCACAGGGATGGGTTAATCTGCACTGACTCAGGGAGGGTATGGAGGAGGGGAGGCAGAACTGCAGCTGTTCTCAGAAAGAAAGCTGTCTCTACCCTTGAAAAGTAAGTAAAACCATTTTCACAGAATGCTTGCAGGCTCGCTTCAGGAAATGATGTCTGTAGATTAACTGTTCTATGAGTTATAGTTACTGATGTATGACTAATAGTTACTGTTTCCTTAAAGTTGTCCTATGTAAAAACCCTTATCAACTTTTTTACTTTGGAACAATTTGCAATTTTGCTAATTGTTGTCCAACTGCAGTTATAATGCAGTTGTTGTTGTTAAGTGCCATCAAATCAGTTTCATACAGACCCTGTATAGAGTTTCTGTGACTTTACATCTTCATGGGAGCAGAAAACTTCATCTTTCTCCTGAGGAATAGCTAGTGGGCTCAAATCGTCGACCTTGTGTATACCCAGTGCTTTATCACATGACATCACCATGCTCCCACAGTTAGAATATCCTCCAATAAATCTCTTTACTTTTATTTTAACCGAGTGCATGTTCTGCATCTTTGACAGAAATTTATTAATGCATGTAACTGATGTCTGAGGAAAGCCTTTATTCAGGGGTTCAAACACTATCCCCAAGATCCAGTGACTCTTCTGTCCTCATCCTGACTTGACTGTATTCTGAGATTTATGCCCTGGTGGTAGCATGATGGGTGACTGAAGTCTAGTTCCTACCTCATTTGATTTTAGCAAAGATAAAGTTAAAGTTCCCCTCCCAGAATCCCCAGTGAAAATCTCATAGCATCTCTAATTGGCGCTAATTAAATCACATCCTTATCAATGAACCAATTATTAAGGGAGGAGGTGAAGACAATGCAATGCGCTGATTGGTTTTAGCCTTAATCACATGGTATGTTGCTGAACCACAGTGAAATCCCACTGAATGCACAAAGCTGAGAATGGGGAAGGAATAGTGGACTTGTCAAAAGAAAGGAATGAATTCAGGGCTGCTAAAAATCTACCACAGGTATCCACCATACCACCCCTAACTTCCAGGGTCAGTCCCAGAAAAGGTTTCTGTATCTGTTTTGTCTGAGAGGATGATCAGCAACTGGACACAATAAAAGGGGAAAGATGGAGGCATGAATGAGAATTAATAGCAAAAATTAAAAATCTCTGAGGCAGAGATCTGAGAAAGGAAGAGTGAGACTACCAGATGGGGGCTGTGTTAACACATAGAGACATTGTCATTTCCCCTGGCATACTAGCCCATCTGACCCATGAACTGGACCCCAAATGTTGGAGAAATTCTCTTTCTGAAGAAGACTCCTAAAGCAGTTGCTCATGTCCTGTTTGCTCTGGGCCACTTCTCTTCCTTTCCCCTACTGACACACACATAGGTCCTTTTATGAGGCTCCATAGAAACCAGAAATAACTGAGTCCTTGTTAATTTGTTGCAAGCCTTACATTTCTCCCAGAGAGTTCCCCATTGGATGGAGACTATAAACAGGACACTTGAAACCCTCAGTCCCCCTTTGTATTACTTACTGTTTCCTGGACAGCTGCAGGGCGTTCTCCATCACAGAGTTTGTGCCTGGGCTCGAATTCTAGAGGGCAGGTGAGAATTAGATTTCTGAGAAAATGCCCAGAGGAGAAAAGAAAAATTCTTCAAAAGGAAAGCAAAATTTTGGCTCACAGATGAGGAGAGAGACATTTTAAATTGCAAGGATAGTAAAACAATTCTTTTACTTTGTGTAAAAATCAGAGTGTCTCCACACTGTGGCTCCAGGAAAAATGTAAAAAGACAGAAGCTTTGGGGTAATAGGAATAATGATTAGGCAGGGCTTTCCTTAGACCAACTTCTAGCAGTGACTTGGGCCCATCCTCAAGGGTTCCGCATTACCCAAATGGTTATGTGAGGGTTCAAAACTAGGACTTAGTTACCTACTAGCAATTTGGCACTACACTAGCTAGGTGTCTGTGTATTAATCCTAGCTCTGCCACTCACTAAGTGTGAGAATTTGGGTAGATCATTTCTCTTTCTTCTGCCTCAGTTTTCTCTTTTGTAATATGGGCTTTGTAATAGTACCTACCCACTTAAAAACAACAACAACAAACACCTCATTGAGTTATTGTGAGGATTATCTAAGTTATTATATAAAAGTGTCTAGCACATGAATACTTATATGTGTTAGTGGTCATTGTTATTACTATAGAATACCTTCCTGTCTCAGCACAGAACAGCCTCCATATGGAAACCAAATCTGACTTCAACCCCAGGAAAGTATCTTATCAATTTGTATTTCCTTAGGGGTTTGGGTCTGTGTGTGGGCACACTAAAACTGAGATGCATGGCATGATTGAAAATGACAGACATGGGTCTGAAACACATGCAACGTTGGAAACACTCAACTACCTATGCTGAGAGACTTGGAAGATAACAACCAACTGAAAGAATGCCCAAGCCAAAGAAAGGTGCCCAACAAAATGTGGACACTATCTAACAATGGCATTACTTACACACACAAGCAAAATTTTGCAGATGATCATTCAAAAATGGTTTCAGCAGTACATCAACGGGCACCTTCCAGAAATTCAAGCCAGATTCAGACAACAACATGGCATGAGGGATACTGTTGCTGATGTCAGATGGATCTTGGCTGAAAGTAGAGAATACCAGAGAGTTTACTTGTGTTTTATTGACTATGCAAAGACATTTGATTGTGTGGATCACTAAAAATTATGGATAACATCATGAAGAAAGGAAATTTCAGTACCCTTAATTGTGTCCACGTGGAACTTGTATACAAACCAAGAGGCAGTTATTTGTTTAAACAGAGGAAGAGGTGGACTGCTAGAAGAACAAACAAATCTATGTTGACCGTACAGCCAAAATGTTTCTTAGAAGCCAGGATGGCGAGACTTCATCTCTCATACTTTGGACATATTGTCAGGAGGGACCAGTCCCTGGAGGACATCATATTAGGTAAAGTGGAGGCTCAGTGAAAAAGAGGCCCAGTGGCAGCAGCAATGGCAATGACATTAATGTTGTGAGGATGGCACAGAACTCAGCAGTGTTTAGTTCTGTTGTACATAAGGTTAGAATATCTTGTGCATATTAGTCAGAACCAGCTTGATGGCAAAAACAACATTGTTGTTGTTAACTGCCGTCGTGTTGGTTCTGACCCATGGCGACCCTGTACATTGTTTCCAAGGCTATAAATCTTTACGGAAGCAGAAAGATCTCATCATTCTCCTTAGGAACAGCTAGTAGTTTTGAACTGCTGACCCTGAGATTAGCAGCCCAACTCTTAACCACTAGGCTCCTAGAGCTCCTTAAAAACACAAGGTGACCAGATAATTCTCTATGAAGAAGATCTCAGCATCCAAATTAAAAACTGGACAACTTTTGATACGCAGATGACACAATTTTACATGCCAAAAGGGAAGCACTTATTGAAGAAACCAAAACTATAGCCTTCAGTTTAGATTACACATCAATATAAATAAAACAAAAATCCTTACAATAGGACCAATAAACAACACAGAAAAAGAAACACAGAGACATTATCAAGGATTTCATTGTAAATGGGTCCACAATCAACATCCATAGAAGCAGCAGTGAAGAAATCAAACGACATATTGCACAGTACAAATCTGTTGCAAAAGACCTCTTTAAAGTGTTAAAAGCAAAAAATGTCATCCTGAAGACTAGTATGTGCCTGACCCAAACCAAGGTGTTTTCGATGATCTTATATGGATGGCGCTCCTAGAAGAGCAAACAAATCCATCTTAAAAGAAGTACAGTCTGAATGCTTTTTAGAAGCTAGGAGAGTGAAACTTCACCTGGCTTACTTTGGACATGTTATCAGGAGGGACCAGTCCTTGGGAAAGGACCTTATGCTTGGTAAAGATGAGGTGAATTGACATAGTGACTACAACAATGAACTCATACATAGGAATGATTGTGAGGATGGGCCAGGGTCTGGCAGTGTCAATGGGAGTAAAAAGCAACTCCCTGATACCTAACAGTGACAACCATCAGATATGAAAGTCAAAACATCCATATTCCCACCCATATTCAATGGGAGGGGATACACCAAGGGACAGAAATTCGTGCCTACTACAGCACTTAAATTGTTAATTCCAGAACACTTAATTGTGCTCATAAGGAATCTGTACCTGGACCAGGAAGCAGTTGTTCAAACAGAACATGGGAACACTGAATGGTTTAAAATTTAAAAAGGTGTGCAACAAGGTTGTATTCTTTCACCATATTTATTCAACCTGTATACTGAGCAAATAATCCAGGAAGCTGGGTTCTATGAAGAAAAACGTGGCATCAGGATTGGAGGAAGACTCATTAGTAACCTGCGATATGTAGATGATACAACTTTGCTTGCTGAAAGTGAAGAGGACTTAAAACATTTACTGATAAAGGCCTTCGGAATAGATTACATCTCAATGTCAAGAAAACAAAAATCCTCACCACTGCACCAATAAAAAACATTCTTATCAATGGAGAAAAGATTGAAGTTGTCAAAGAATTCATTCTTCTTGGATCAACTATCAACACTCACAGAAGCAGCAGTCAAGAAATCAAATGACTTATTGCATTAGGCAAATCTGCTGCACAAGACCTTAAAGTGTTGAAAAGCAAAGACGTCAGTTTGAGGATTAAGGAGTACCTGACCCAAGCCATGGTATTTTCAATAACCTCATATTGAAAAAGCTGGACAGTAAATAAGGAAGACCGTAGAAGAATGGATGCTTTTGAGTTATGGTGTTGGAGAAGAATATTGAAAGTGCCATGGGTTGCCAAAAGAACTAATAGATCCGTTTTGGAAGAAGTGCAGCCAGAGTGCTCCTTGGAGGCCAAGATGGCCAAACTTCGTCTCTCATACTTCAGACATATAGTCAGGAGGGACCAGTCTCTGGAGAAGGATATCATGTTTTATAAGGTGGAGGGTCAGCGAAAAAGAGGAAGACCCCCAATGAGATGGATTGGCCAGTGGCAGCATCGATGGACACAAGCGTGGCAACAGTAGTGAGGTTGGCCCAGGATTGGGCAGTGTTTCGTTCTACTGTGCATAAGGTCGCTATGGGTCAGTATCAACTTGATGGCACCTAACAACAACAACAACAACAGCAATAAATTAAATTTTGCCCTGTGGGGGTACAATCGTCCTCACCATCCTTCCTCAAAGCAATTTTGCATTTCTTAAATGAATTTGCATCATTCCTGATTGCCTGTTATGTATGTGTCTGCTTTTTGAATTCTCTTGTAACATCTTACTGAACCCACTTTGGGATCATACTGGCTCTCTCATTAGTTACTGGGTTAAATAAAATTTTGACATGTTCATTTTATATTTGTATGAGTCATTATTTTACTTTAAAACATTATCCTTTAACATCACTTTTTACATTAACTGATACTTTGAAGTTTTTCTTTGCAAACAAGGGGCTGCTTACTTTATATGTATAAGCAAAGGACCCTTTCTTTTTTGTAGGCATGAATTCTGCCTCTTGAGACCTAATATTACTTGCTGCTTTGAAAGGATTTTGTTTCTAGCTCCTACTGGCCTCTTCTTCATCAGGTTAGCCCTGACTCTGAGTGGTACACTACTATTGTCTTCTCATTAGAGAAGGATGAGCAACAGCCCAACTCACCACCCTTTGTTATAAACAAAATATATCCAAGGATTCTGCTGAAATTTTCTCTTGGACTTCTGGTGTTCCAGGATTTTGCTACTGGATGGAAAGAGTGTTTCTCCTCTCCGTGTTAAAAGAATGCACTTTTCTGATTTCTAGCAGTGCCTTTCTGAAAAAAAATGTCAATAAAACTAGACAGGTAAAGTGCCTAGGCTGGTCCTGATACATAGCAAGTATTTAGTAAATGGTTAGCCCTGTACTTCCTTTCTGGTCATACCATGAGGAGTGAAGACCGAAGAAGCATGAAGTCACGTTCTATAGTTCTATGAGATTAGATCTGACTATTGGTTCTTTAGGAGTCCTGGTGGTGCTCTAGGATATGCACTGGACTGCTAATCACTAGGTCAAACCCACCAGCCATTCTGCAGGAGAAAGATGAGGCTTTCTGCTCTTGTAAAGATTTACAGCTTCATAAGCCATGACCACAGTTGCTATAACTCAGAATCCACTCAAAAGTAGTTGGGTGGTATAGGTGCTTTAGGAGCCATGGTGGCACAGTGAATTAAGCATTGGACTGCCAATCACAAGGATGATGGTTCAAATCCACCAGTGACTCCTTGGGAGACATTTGAGACTGTATGTTCCTGAGAGATTTGTAGTCTTAGAAACCCTAAGGAGTTGTTCTACTCTGTTTTATAGGATCACTATAAACCGGAATCAATGCAGTGGCAGAGGGGTTTATAGTTCATTAAGGAGGCCTGGCTAAGCAACTGGCTGCTGACCCAATGGTTGGTGGTTTGAAACCCTAGCATTTACGTGAGAAAAAGACATAGCAGTCTGCTTCTGTAAAGCTTATTGCTGGTGTTGGGAAGTGCCTTCGAGTCGGTTCCAACTCATAGCAACCCTGTGTAGGGTTTCTGAGGAGCAGCTGGTGAGTTTGAACCACCGTCCTTTTAATTCAAACTGAGCTTGCGGTCGAATGCTTATCCTACAGCGCCACACCAGGACTCCCTAGGAAACACTATGAGGCAGAGCTATTCTCTCAATGGGATCACTATGAGTCAAAATGGACTTGGTAGCACCTAACAACAACAATAATATAGGTTCTTTTGATGTTGTTGTTAGGTGCTGTCATAGAGACCCTATGAGCAACAGAACAAAACATTGTTCGGTTCTGTGCCATTATCACAAATGGTTGTTATGTTTGGGCCTGTTGCTACGGGTACTGTGTCAGTCCTTCTCACTGAAGGTCCTCCTCTTTATCACTGACCCTTCCCTTTACCAAGCATGATGTCTTTCTCCAGAGATTGGCCCTTCCTGACTACATGCCCAAAGTACCAGAGACGAAGTCCCATCATTCTTGCTTCTAAGGAGTATTCTGGCCCTATTTCTTGCAGGACAGATTAGCTTGTTCTTCTGGCAGTCCATGGCACTTTCAATATTCTTCACCAATACTATAATTCAAATGCACCGATTCTTCTCTGGTCTTCCTAATTCACTGTCCAGCTTTCACAAGCCTATGAGGCCATTGAAAATACCTTTGCTTGGTTCAGGCGCAACTTAGTCCTGAAAGAGACATCTTTGCTCTTTAACACCTTAAAGTGGTCGTTTGTAGCAGATTTGTCTAATGCAATGCATCATTGGATTTCATGACTGCAGCTTCCATGAGCATTGTGTTTACAAGCAAAACACAGTCTTTGGCAACTCAACCTTTTCTCCATTTATCATGATATTATATTGGTTCACTTGTGAGGATTTTCCTTTTCTTTATATTGAGGTGTAACTCATACTGACAGCTGGATTCTTTGATCAACAAATGCTTCAAGTCCTCTTCATTTTTAGCAAGCAAGGTTGTGACATCAGTTGTTAATGAGTTTTCCTTTAATCCTGATGCCACAATCTTCTTCTTTATGTAATCCAGCTTCTCATATTATTTGCACAACATACAAATTGAATAAGTATGATGAAAGAATATAACCCTGGCACACACTTTCCTAGTTTTAAACCACACAGTTGTTCTGTTTGAATGACTGCCTCTGTCTATGTACAAGTTCCACATGAGCACAAGTAAGTGTTCTGGAATTCCCATTCTTTGCAGTGGTATCCATGGTTTATTATGATCTACACAGTCAAATACCTTTGCAAAGTCAATAAAGTACAAGTAAACATCTTTCTGTTTTTCTCTGCTTTCAACCAAGATCCATCTGATGTCAGCAATGATAACCCTTGTGCCATGTCCTCTTCTGAATCCAGTTTAAATTTCTGGCAGCTCCCTACTAACTACTTTTGAATCATCTTCATCAAATTTGCTTGATTTGTTATTAATGATATTGTCCAACGATTTCTGCATTCCTTTGGGTCACCTCTCTTTGGAATGGGACTCTTCCAGTCAGTTGGCTGTCTTCCAAATTTCCTAATTTCACTTCCAAATAGAGGGAGTGAAGTGAGTGTCTCCAGTGCTGCATCAGTTTGTTGAAACATTTCCACTTGTCTTTCATCAATTCCTGCAGTCTTGTTTTTCACCAATAGTCTCAGTGCAGCTTGGACTTCTTCCATGAATACCATCAGTTCTTGACCATATGCTGCCTCTTAAAATGATTGGACATTGACCAATTCTTTTTGCTACAGTGACTCTGTATTCCTGCCGTCTTCTTTAGATGCTTCTAGCGTCATTCAGTATTTTGTCCATAGAATTCTTCAGTACTGCAATAGAGGCTTGAATTTTTCCCTCAGTTCCCTCAGCTTGAGAAATGTTGAGCGTGTTCTTCCCTTTAGATTTTCTAACTCAAGGTCTTTGCACATTTCATTATAGTACTTTGTCTTCTTGAGTTACTCTTTGAAAATTTCTACTCAAGTCTTTTACATCATCATTTCTTCCATTTGCTTTAGCTTTTCTATATTCAAGAACAAGTTTCATAATCTCTTCTGACATCCACTTTTGTCTTTTTTTCCTGTCTTTTTAATGACCATTTGCTTTCTTCATGTATGATGTTCTTGATATCATCCCACAACCTTTCTGGACTTCTGGTCTTAAGTCACTGGTGTAATACATCAAATCTATTCTTGAGATGGTCTCTAAATTCAGGTGGGATATATTCAAGGTCATATTTTGGCTCTCATGGACTTGTTTTCATTTTCTTCAGTTTCAGCCTGAATGTGTGTATGAGCAGTTGATGGTCTGTTCCACAGTTTGCCCCTGGCCTTGTTTTGGCTGATGATATTGAACTTCTCCATTGTATCTTCCCACAGATGGAGTCAATGTGATTCCTGCATATTTCATCTGGTGAGGTCTACATGTTAGTAACCATTGGTGTTGCTGAAAAAATGGTATTTGCAATGAATAAAGTCATTGGTCTTGCAAAATTCTATCATGTGGTCTCCAACATAATTTCTATCAAGGCCATATTTTCCAACTACTGATCATTTATCTTTGTCTTTGACTTTTGAATTCCAATCATCAATAATTATCAATGTATCTTGATTGCATATTCAATCAATTACAGTCTGAAGATGTTGGTAGAATTCTTCAACTGCATCATATTTGGTTTTAGTGGTTGGTCTGTACATCTGAATAGTAATGGTATTAACTTGTCTTCCTGGTAGGCACATGTATGTTATTCTATCACAGACAGCATTGGACCTCAATATGGATCTTGAAATACTTCTTTTGGACAATGAATACAATGCCATTCCTCTTCCATATGTCATTCATACCATAGTAAGACATATGATTATCTGATTTTAAAAGGCTGATACAAGTCTATTGTTGTTGTTGTTGTTGTTAACTGCCATTAAAGTTGAGTGGGTTCTGACTCACAGAGAACCTGTATAGAGTTTCCGAGGAGTGGCTGGCTGGTAAGGTTTGAATGGCTATACAACTGATCTTGCTGTTCAAACTGGCCTTGTAGTCCAGTGCATTATCCTGCAGCCCCACACCAGGACTCAGCTAACTAAAGCCTATGATATTGATAGTTATGTGCTATGTTTCAATTTTGATAACTTTCAATTGTCCTAGATTCATATTTCGTAAGTTCCATGTTCTGATGATTAATGGATGTTTGTGGCTGTTTTTTCTCATTTTGAGTTGTACCCCATCAGCACTTGAGGGTTCTGAAAGTTTTGTTCCATCCACATCATTAAGGTCAGCTCTACTTTGTAGAGGTAGCTCTTTCCCAGGTCATATTTTGAATGCTTATCTTCTGACACTAGATCTGACAATATTCAGCTGCTACCCAAGAGGTTCTCAATGGCCAAGTTTTCAGAAGTGGTCTGTCTCTCTATCTTCCTAGTTGCCTCTCTTTCTTCCTAGCTGCCTGTCTTCCTAATTTGTCTTAATCTGAAAGCTCTGCTAAAACCTATCCGCTGTTGCAACCCTGCTGGTATTTCAAATATCAGTGGCATAGTTTCCAGCATCACAGCAACACACAAGCCACCACAGTCTGACAAACTGACAGGTGAGTGATAGTTGGATGGTGGAACACAGTGCCAAGACACTCAAATTTATGAAAGATAGTCTGCTTGTTACCAATCCAAAGAAGGGAAGGCCCCTAAGTAGGAGCCTATGAGAGGTTTCACCTGAGAACAGGGTAACCGCAGTTGAAGGATGTGACTTATATAGCAGGTAGAGTCAAGTTAACTAGGTTTTGTAGGTTTCCTGTGGATTGGATTTTTAAAAATAATTCCTCATACTTTGTGGCAAAGAGGTTGTGCCTAGTTTTGTGGTTTCTGGCCTGGTAGAAGTTAGGGTGGGGACACAAAGCCCCGGGGCTCTGGTGATGTTAAGCATTGGACTGCTACCCAAAAGTTCGGTGGTTCAAACTCATCAGCCCTCCTTAGGAAGGAGATGTGGCAGTCTGCTTCTGTAAAGATTTATAGCTGTAGAAACATCATGGGTCACTTTCAGTCTGTCTGTAAGGTCGCTTTGAGTCTGAATCAAGTCAATGGTAGTGGTTGGAGTGCGGTTGGTATAGTGGCTCTGGACTGTGAAAGCTGGATTGGGGAAGTGGTGAATGTGGACTCAATCTACTGCCCAAAATGGGAATGGACAGGTTTCTAGTAGGGCCTCAAAACCGACCTCAAGGCAGCATTTGTGCAATACAGCATTCCAAGTAACCCTGGGTTCTCTGTCTCCATCCTAGAATCGGGCTTCTTGAAGGCATGGCAGGCCATTCCCAAGTGAATATGACTTGAAAGACATTCATGCTTTCTTGCCTAAGGAAAGCAAAATCTTGCTCCTGCCAGAAAAGCAAAGGATGCTTGTTGTTGGTATGCGACATGGAGTCAGTTCCAACTCATAGCGACTCTGTACAGGGTTTCCAAGGTTGTAAATGTTTACAGGAGCAGAAAGCCCCATCTTTCTCCCACAGAACAGCTGGTAGTTTTGAACTGCTAACTGTGAAATTAGCAGCCCGATTCATAACCACTATGCTACCAGAGCTCCTTAAAGGAAAGTTAACACCAGTTAAATAATACACAATTGTGATATCATTGCCTGCCTCCTGAAAGGCAGCTCACCTTTGTAATGTGTAAGCACTTATCAGACCTAAAAAAGCAAACTGCGTCAAGTGGTGTAAAGTGGAAGTAACAATTCTGATTAGTCCATGGAGCTAAGACAACTGTCCTGCTTTCCTTTCTCCATCAGGAGCCAGCTGGACAATCATTATAGACCACCATTTCTGTCCCAGTTTGAAAGGCATCCGTCCAATCTTTACAACTCTTCTCTTTCCTGCCCTCTCTCTCCTACCACCCTCCCAAGTTTCCTTTAGCTGCTTTTGCCTTCAAAATTGACAACTGTACCAGCCAAACCATTAGCAAATATCGAGCATGTCTCAACAATGGATGTCCTGGAGAGACAGGAACCCCACATGACTACCTTTATTCATTTTTCATTATTATGTGGTCAGGAGGAAACAACAAACTAATTTTTAAAAAGCATTAAAGAGGGGGTTTAAGATAGGGGAGGAGGTATAGTTTACAATGTGAAGCTCAGAAGGCTTTCAAGTGTGAGCAATGCAAATCTTTGAAATTGCTTCCGAATCCCCTGCTCTATGCTGTGTTTCTAGCTAGCATATTGATTCTCTTTATGTAATTTATTTGTCAGAATTTCTGCTAATGGACACTTCAGAATCATCTTCTGCATTTAATGTATCTAACGCCCATTGATCAGGTTATTCATTCTCTTATTGGTTGCATACCTTTCTGCCAAATGATTCTCTGTGATTGCTTTTTTCATTGCCCCATTTTATCCCAGTGCAGTTCCTATTGTGTCCCATTTACACTAATGGAAATTATTGATATGGAAATTACTAGGCACCAGGGCTTTGAACCGGTTTGAACCGGTTCTGTCATGACTGACAAAGCAAAATTGGAAATGACCCACATTTTTCTAATTTAGCTTATATAGAATGATACCCAGAAGGAGAATAATTACAGATAGAAGTCCTGAAATGGGAGAATGGGAAGAAGCCCTTATAGGAGGAGGAAGCATGAAATTGGATTATTGGCAGAACCCTGGAGAGCGACACACATTCAAAGCCATACAATCAACTGTCATCTTCGGGTGGGGCATGTTGGTTTCCAAATCTGCTCAAAACCCTACAGCAAGCAAGAGATTTCCCTGCTATGCTAAGAGGGAGATTAAGTTGTTAGTAAGACTTCAACATGTAATTTTTCCCATTCCTGCTCGCATACCCACTTACCCCAAATTTTTAAAATCCGTTCTCTTCCAGTTTCACTGCCTTGCCCAGACTGCACTGGGGTAAACTGGTTCGAAGTCCTGTGAGACACTGAGTGTAAGACTCTCGTGTATGATGCCCAATCACATTGCATTCCTTCAAGTTGTAGAATTGCTCTTGTATAATTAGCAGGAAATATTGACATGTTGGTGAAATTACTTAATTCATTTAATTCAAAGCAGAAGAACAACAACCACAAAAATCTTTGGAAAGGAAATGAAACGCTAAATATTTTATAGAAGTATGCACACCTTAATGTGTCTTGGTAGTGCAGTGGATAATGAGCTGGGCTGCTAACAGCAAGGTCAGCAATTCAAATCTACAAAAGATGAGACTTTCTTTCAGGCTCGGAAACCCCATACAGGATCGCTATGAGTCGGAACCAACTCAGTGCACACCACCACCACCAAAGAATCTTCGTAGAGAGCATAATGGATTACGAGTTTGGCTACAAACAGAAAGGTCAGCAGTTTGGGTCTACCAGTCACTCTGTGGGAAGAACATGAGGGTTTCTGCTCCAATAAAGATTTATAACCTCAGAAAACCTATACAGGGTCACTATGTCTTGGAGCTGACATGATGGCACACCACCATTGCTACCACCATAATATTGTTTTGTTGTTAAGTGCTGTCGCGTCAGACCACCCTATAAACTTTTATAAAAAAATTAATATAGTGAACTAGGTGTTTATATTTTAACACTTTGGATTGAAGAAGTCTTTAGCATTCTGACTTAAACACAATTTTTTAAATTATTATTAGAATTGCTGTAATAGTGTCCATATTGCAGATGGGACTGTCAGCCCCCACGTGGGTACTGTCTAGTGTTATACTGTTCAGAATGGTAGCGAGGAGCCACATGTGAAATTCTGGACACTTGAAATTTGACTACTCTGAATTGAGATGTGTTATAATTATAAAACGCACATCAAATTTAGAAGACATAGAAGGGAAAAAAGTTGTAAAATATTGTATTAAATAATCTTTCTAGATCATATGTTGAATGAATTGGTAATATATGATTGAAATTAAGTTCACTTCTTTCTTATTCTTTTCCTTTTTTTTTTTTTTTTATGGCTACTTGTTAAGTGCCATCAAGTCAATTATGAATCATAGCAGAACTTGTATAGGGTTTCTGAGGTGATGAATCTTTGCAGTAGCAGAAAGTCTCATCTTTCTCCTGAAGAGCAACTGGGTAGGCCTCAACCACCAACATTGTGGTTAGCAGTCCAGCGCATATCCTACAGAGCCACAGAACTCCAACATGGATACTTATTGCTGTCAAGTGTCCTCGAGTCGGTTCCAACTCATAGTGACCCTCTATAGGGTTTCCAAGGAGTGACAGGTGAACTTGAACCGACCTTGTAGTCCAGTATGTTAACCCGCAGTGCCACACGAGGACTCCAATATGGCTACTTGAAAACGCTAAATTATACACGTTTCACATTATATTTTGATTGGACAGCACTGGCCTACCACAGGTCCTGAGTGGGCTGTTGTTGTTGTGCCATCAAGTGGGTTCCAACTCATAGCAACCCTATACACAAAAGAACGACCCACTTCCCAGTCTTGCACCATTCTCACAATTTTGTTATGTTTTAGTTCATTGGTGATGTCACTGGGACAATCCATCTCCTTATGGGTCTTCCTCTTTTTGGCTGACGCTCCACTTTACCAAGGATGATGCATTTCTCTAGGGATTGGTCCCTCCTGATGTGTCCACAGTATGAAAGACAAAGCCTAACCGTTCTGGCTTCTAAGGAGCATTCTGGCTGTACTGCTTCCAAGACAGATTTGTTTGTTCTTCTGGTGATACTTTTACTAGTCTTCTCTATCACTATAACGCAAATGCACTGATCCTTCTCTGGTCTCTTTTGTTTCATGTTATAACTTTTATATGCATATGAGGTGATTGAAAATACTATGGGTTGGGTCAGATGCACCTTAGTCCTCCAACTGATACTTTTGCTCTTATAACACTTTAAAGAGGTCTTTTGCGACAGATTGACCTGATGCAATACGTTGTTTGATTTTGTCTAGCATTTCACTGTCTATGCTGGTAGCAACTCACCACAAGTAACGATTTATATTTAAATGCAAATTACTTAAAATTAAATACAGTTGAAAGTTCAATTCCTCTACAATAGAGGGAAAAGAAGAATCAGGACTCTGAGGAGGCATATGCAATCCGTGGCTACTTTCCTCCATGAACAATTGCTCCGTTTGCCATAAGACTTTGATTTTTCAGAAGTAGATCTCCAGGCCTTCCCTGCAAGATACCTCCACATGGACTCAAATTTCCAACCTTTCAGGTAGCAGCCAAGCATGTTAACTCTTTACATCACCCAGAACTGGATGATGTCTGGCTACCATTACTGAACACTTTGATTAAAGATTCTATATTATAAAAAATCCTGAGCAAACAAGGGGGAATGTACAACTGAATTTAAAATTCTCATGGACTACAGACATCCTGTGGCGCTGTGGCTTAATGCACTGAACTACAAAGTCCCTTTGAACCACAAGGTCAGCGGTTCAAGCTCACCAGCTGCTCCTCGGAAACCCTATACAAGGTTGTTGTGGGTTGGAATAGACTCGTCAGCACTTAACAACAACAACACAGAATCCCGGAACCATGAAAGTTGGATGAACCCCTGAAACTATTGCCCTGAGAAAATCTTTAAACCTTAAATCAAAAATATCCCTAAAGTCTTAAAACCAAAGAATAGTTTAGCTTAACTTTAAAAAAATAAAAACAACAAAACCTCTGCTTTGTGTTTTATGTTCTTTTAAGAACTATCTACATGGGATCAAATTGACAATAACGATTAGAAAGATTAGACAATAACCTTAGAGGGCAGTGTGTTTGCATTAATAAGAGAGGAACAATTCAGAAAGAAATGGTGAGAAAGCTGTGTAATTCAAAGACTATAATCCACATCACTAAATAGGACAGGCAGTAACTATTGTTTTTATGTGTACATGTTTTGCTGTGTATATTCTCAGCAACAACATCAACAAAATTGAATTATGAGGAAAACTCAGTTCCTCAGATGCACCCATCATATATAAAGTGTTACTGCCATTTGTAGCTAGAAGCTGCCATACTGGAGAGCACAGATACAGAACTCTTCCATCATTCCAGAAAGTTCTGTTGGAAAGTGCTTGTCTAGCACACCTCTAAGCAAGCATTAGAACAAAGAAGTCTCCTCTGCTAAGCTGTTGTCCGCTGTGACTGTAATGAAATGCCCTGGAAATAAATGTCATAGTAAAGCAAAACTGTGTAAATACTGATAGCATGTGTTTAGCTGCAGTAGTTATTAAATAAGGTATTTGTCCTTGGAAATACTAATCTCTAAGTGCTGCTGAGAATATAGCTCCAGAGACTTTTTTTTTTTTTACTCATTAGGGATACCACCTAATATTGATAGAAAAGATTCAAATTGGGGAGGGGGAGAGATAATGGAAACAGTTATTATGTTTGAGTAAATTTTAATGAACTAGACTTCCCTTTTCAGCTCTAATCCTCTCTGTGTAGTAGTCTGATGCCTGACGTCCAAAGAAGTTAGGACCAGAGAATGCCAACACTGATGGCTGTTCCCTTGTGTATTGCTGTGTGAGGTTAAGATAGTAATGTAGACTATGGTAACAGTGGATTGTAAACCAGCCTGCTAACCACAAGGTCAGTAGTTCAAGTCTACCAGGAGAAAGATGAGACTTTCTGTTCCCAAACAGATTTACAGCCTTGGAAACCCTATACAGGGTCGCTATGAGTTGGAACTGATTCAAGGGTAAACAACCACCACCACCACCATGTCTGTTTAGGAACTGAGGGCCAATAGGGTGGAGAGGTCACAAGTTTTTAAGTAAGCACTTAAAGGGAAATTTCCATAAAGTCAAAATTACTCTTTGACTTATACACTCAGAATCATAAGCAAAATTAATTTCTTCACTTAGTCTCTCCTAGACTCCGACTTCTTTTTCCCAAGGACACAGAAGATAGAAGCAGGTTGCAGAGTAATTAAAATAGAATGTCTGTCTTCTTTTCTTTGGCACATTCTCTTTTAGTGTAGAAACAGAGTGTCCTCTCTGGTGGCTGGTATGTTGCTACCATGTTGGAAGCTATAAAGAAGACCGCAGAAGAATTGACACATTTGAGTTATGGTGTTGGAGAACATTAAAAGTACCATGGACTTCCAGAAGAACAAACAAATCTGTGTTGGAAGAAATACAGCCAAGATGTACCCCTTAGAAGCCAGGATGGCAAGATTTTGTCTCCCATACCATGGACATATTATCAGGAGGGACCAGTCCCTGGAGAAGGACACCATGCTTGGTAAAGTGGAAGGCCCGCGAAAAAGAGGAAGACCCCCAGTGAGCTGGATTGGCACAGTGGCAGCAGCAATGGGCTCAAGTATAACAATGATTGTAAGGATGAGGCAGAACCCGGTAGTGTTTTATTCTGTTGTGCATAGGGTCTTTATTGAATTGGAACCGACTCCACAGCAGCTAACAACAACCACCATGTTGCAAGCTATATCACTGGTATTTCAAATACTGCAGGTTCACCCAGGGTGGACAGGCTTTCGAGGCATTTGATGCCTAAGACAGACTAGAAAGGCCAGTTGCCATCAAGTCAATTCTGTGACCCCGTATGTGTCAGACTAGAACTGTGCTCCATAAGGTTCTCAATGGTTGGTTTTTTAGAAGTAGATCATTGGGCATTTCTTCAAAGATATTTCTATGTGGACTCAAACTTCCAACCTTTCAGGTAGCAGTCCAGCATGTTAACTGCACCATCAGTGACTCCAAACTAGGAAGAAAGGCCTGGATGTCTACTTCTCAATGGAAAGCTTATAGATCACAGAATATTGTCTGAGACGTGGACGCGCTTGCTTTGGACCCTTCATTGGGATGGACTGATTGCTGAAGAAGGACATGATGTTTAGTGAGGCAGAGGGCCAGTGAGATGGACAGCCACAGTGACCACATCCATGGACTGTTACATACCACGGACCATGAGGATGGCACAAGACCAGACAGTGTTTTCAGTCTGCTATTCGAGGCATCTCCATTTGTGGGAGCTGGCTCCACAGCAACTAGCAATGTAATGAAGATGTCCAAATAGGTTTGTTTGAATGCGGATGTGATAGGACTCCTCTGAGTGTTGGTACATTGAGTCTCTATGTCCAGAAATGAAAAGAGTACGTGAATTGTCCTTACTGAGTACTTGTGAAGGATCCCTGGTTCTAGGTCAAGTATTGGGCTGCTAACTGAAAAGTTGGCGGTTAAAATCCACCAGCCAGTCCTTGGGAAAAAGATGAGGCAGTCTGCTCCCAGAAAGATTTATAGTCTTGAAAAAGCCCTCTAAAGCAGTTCTACTCTGCCCTGTAGGGTCACTTAGAGTCGGAATTAACTGGACTGCAATGGGTGTGAGTGGAGTACCCACCTGGTCCTATGGTCCACAGTTTTCAGAGGTGGAACCAGAGCAGCCTGGAGGCTAGTCCACTGTCCAAGGTCATGGCTAGGTAGTGGCTATGTAAGGATTTAAACCTAGCTCTTCCCTGAAGTTAAACTCTTGGCTTTACCTCAAAATACTTTTCGTGGGAACCTAAGGTAGGGCAGAGTAGAAGTCTCACTATTCACATTAATGGGAGTATCCGTGAGTTAAGATTGTATATGGCTTCTGAGGTGCAAAATTGAGTCTGTGACGAAATACCTAAAATGGGGCTAGAACTTGCCCAGGGAGGGAGGCTTCCTGCAGAGCCTTTGCATTGCATTAGATCACAGGGGCAATCCTGATCCCCATCCAGAATTTTCTGAGGTGGGAAATTTCCACTGGAAAGGACAAGCAGACCAGCCTGGAGCTGCTAAGAGAACAGAAGATGCTTCTTGAAAGAAAGACCAGCAGGAAGAAAAAAACAGCAGTCCAATTGACTACTAAAGAGCAAGCAAATTGTTAGCAGGGAGCCATCAGGGTAAGCTGTTGGTCCCCTCAGGGCAAATGCCCTTCTAAGACTGAGACTCAACGGGAATACATGAGCAGGCATATAGTCTTGCTGGTGACCACGTTGGTCTACCGATAAGGGGAAGTGGGGGGAAAACAGCAATGTTGTGAGCTAAGGCCGACCATGTTCAACAGACTCCTGTCCACCTAGATTGAGACCTGGCTGGCCAGCAGTATGGCAAGACCTCGGGACTCCTGGGCCCAGGGGGACATGGCCACATAGGATTAGAGCAGAGAGTGAAGTGTCCAGCTGATATGAAGTGAGGGGAGATGTACAAGAACACCCATACTTGCAGATAGTACCCATTTGACCTATCTTCAGTGGCTAGATGATCAGAACTCAACTAGAGGAAGAAAGAAGAGGAAAAACAGAGTTATCCACTCAATTTGATGAACTTGGCCTATATTTATGGATGCAATAGGTCAAAAGAGGGAACAGATCTTTACAGCGAGGATCACTCCCACTCCCTCTGTACACAGGTAGACAGGGATGGGCAACTTAGACATTGGCTACCCAAAAT
>NW_006408590.1:12745292-12746754 GCF_000296735.1 Chrysochloris asiatica
GTGCTGACGGCGGGGGGCAGACTTGCAGGGTGTGACCTTTAGTTATTTAAATGGTTGTGTATTCCTGAGTACTTGGGTGTACATCCAAAAAACACACACACACAGAGGGAATGGAAGCAAATGCTGTTGAATGATGATGCATTGAGGGGGTTGCAATCATTGCAATGAAACAAAATACAAGAGAATTAATGTAAAATTGATGTTCTCTCATGTAAACTATCACCCAATTCACAATAAAATCTTAAATAATAATAAAACAAGAAAGACATTGAGTCTGTGAGTGTCTCCAGGAACTGGAACACAGAGGTTAAGAGTCTGTTTGTCGCTGATAGATGATCTGCTGGCTCCTAATCCTGATTCCATAGTCCTCATTTGTAAAGCTGTTGGCATATTTGCAGTGAGCATATTGCCTACTCTGCCAGCTTCGTTTTACACAGCAGTTTGGGATTCTTTTTTTCTTAACTTTAAGATTTTAAAGAGCTGAGTATAAAATGGGAATGTTTTTATAAACTCTTAAGCATCTTTAGTGAAGATAATTTAAAGAATTTAAATGTTCCTCTCCCTGCAGTTAAACCCATATTCCTCAGTAGTCAGGGGTTGGGGGCAAGAGACAAGAAACCTCTATATTACATTGTTCGTGCTTGACAAAAATAAAAAATAAAAAAATTAAACGACCCCAAAGCTACAAGCCAGAGAGGAATTTTTAGGCATTCTCTCCTCTGGATTGGAGTGGTGGTGATGAATATTTTAAAAAACTGGACACTTTGGAATTTTTTTCTCTCTCTCTGGGTCCTGGCAGCCACACTTTGTACCTCCGGGTGGCATGACATAGTGCTAGGCACCACACCTGAAGGGCACATCACCTTTACCAGCAGCGTCCTTTACTGCCCTTCCCTTGTGAACACGCCTCAGAAATGGTGGCCTGGTGAAGTCTAGCTTGTGTAACCCAGGAAATTGTGAAACATCACTCTGCCCTATTCACACACTTGGCTAGAGGACTTAGAGCTAAGCCCAGGCCTGCAACAGGGTTCCCAAAGTATTTGTATGTATTTATTAATTTGTTAGCATTTTCTAATTCTATTGTATATCCTTATCCATGTTTTAGAGTTCTGGTGTGGCATTCTAGGATAAGCACTGGCCCACAAGGCCAGTGGTTCAAACTTACCAGCCATTCCTTGGAAACCCTATACAGGGTTGCTATGAGTCAAAACAGTCTCTATGGCACTTAAAAACAGTAACAACTTCCTTGTTTTGGACTTCTGGTATGGCATTGTAGGATCAGCACTGAACTCTAACCACAACATCAGCAGTTTACACTCAGCTGCTGATCCTTAGAAACCCTATACAGGGTTGCTATGATTTGCAATTACTGATATGCAAATTCAAACTGAAGCTGAAGAAAATGAAAACAAGTCCATGAGAGCCAAAATATGACCTTGAATTTATCCCACCTGAATTTAGA
>NW_006408590.1:12750520-12756548 GCF_000296735.1 Chrysochloris asiatica
GGCTGGTAGTTTCGAACCGCTGACCTTAAGGTTCGCAGCCCCATTCGTAACCACTACGCTCCCATAGTGTAGTGGGTTATAAATTGGTTTTCTAACTACAAGGTCAGCAGTTGGAATCTACCAGCTGCTCTGTGGGAGAAAGATAAGGTTTTCTATTCCAGTAAAGATTTACAGCCTCAGAAACCCTATACAGACTGTGTTGCTATGAGTCAGAACCGACTCTATGGCATACCACCATCACCACCATCCTTGTTTCAGTGTCTTTGTCATTTCCAGATTATAAAATGGCATGGAGTCTATCATCTTGTCCGTTTCCATATGGAACAAGACAGGGTAGATGTCAATCGTTCCAGAGGCACCTTGGAAGAAAGGTCTAGAAATCTGTTTGCTTTCAAAAAAAGGTCACAACTATGATAAACTTTATGAAGCACATTTTGAAATCTGATAACTGATTCTCCTCATTTGGAATCCCTGTGTGGTGCAATTGGTTAACACACTCAGCTATTAGCCAGAAGGTTGGTGGTTCAAGCCCACTCAGAGGCACATCAGAAGAAAATCCTGGTGATGTTCATTTGAAAAAATCAGCCATTGAAAACCCTATGGAGCACAGCTCTACTCTGAATGATATTCGTGGGGTGGCTATGAGTCAAGATGGACTCAACAGCAACTAACTGGTTTTTCTTCTCACTTATTATCTACAATGTTGGGAACTCTGCCCTCACTCCCTGCATCCACACCTAAAAGATGCTAAATCCTCCCTCATCCTAGACTTCAAATCGAGAGAGTATGGGCAATATAATAATGTCCTGGTATGGCTCTATGGGTTAATGCACTGGACTGCAAAGTCAGTTTGAACCACAAGGTCAGCGGTTCAAGCTCACCAGCTCCTCGGAAATTCCATACAGGATCTCTATGGGTTGGAACCAACTCAATGACACTTAACAACAACAACAACATAATAATAATAATAGAACTGGTGTGGCACTGTAGAGTAAACACTGGACTGCAAAGTCAATTTGAACCACAAGGTTGACAGTTCAAACTCACCAGTCATTCCTCAGAAACCCTATACAGGGTCTCTATTAGTCAGAACCAACTCAATGGCACTTAATATCAACAACAATAAAAGAATTAACATTTTATGATACCTTATGCTGTGTCACTCAACAGTTCCTATGAAGCAGGTACTGTATTCATTACTCCAGTTTTGTAGCTGAGAAGACTCTGTGATTAATCTAAGGCCACATGGCTTATAAGTGGCAGGACAGGCCGACACTCTGGTCTGTAGCAGGTGCACCTCTCATGCCTCACTGAGCAGAAGGTTCCAGATCACACATTCCTCAGGGTGATCTACAGGCTAACAGAGACAAGAGGACAAGGTAAATTTGGGTGTATCTCATTACATAAAACAGCTCACTTGAACATTATTGTCCAGTCCAGGGTAAAGTAAATTACTCTGCTGTAATAAACTCCAAAGGATTTCGGGTTATCATACTAAAGATTTATTATCCGCTCATGCAAAATGTGGAAACCTAAATCAGACAGAGAAACTGTGTTGTGATTTCAGGTGACGGTCCCAGCCTAGCCTGTCCAGGCACCACAGATGTAATTCCCAATTCTAGCATTCCAAGTCACTTCCAGCCACTAAGGTCTTCCCAGGTAAGACCCCAGACTTCATGGAGTAAGACAAACCATCCCAATTGCATCCTGTCTGAAGTTCTGAACCACAGACTCTCTGAGCACATTAAAATGATTGTTGCGGGCATGGTTGTTTATGAATTGGTTGTTGTTATTAAGTACTGTCGAGTAAGTTCCAAATCATAGCGTCCCTGTATAGGGCTTCTAAAGAGCATCTGGTGGGTTTGAACTGCCAACTTTGGAGTTTGTAGTGCAGTGCTTATCCTATAATGCCACACAGGAATCCATAATGGATCGCACATGCCACAGTGTATACTTTTCATTCATTCAATAAATATTTACTGAGTACCTTCTAAGAGCCAGACATTATCCTAGGCATTCTGGGCATTATTCTAGGTGTCAGTGAGCAAAATAGATCAAGATCCCTATCTTCCTAGAGCTTACAGTCTACAGGGATCATTACTGTAGGATAATTACAGAACAAAATGCTGTTGAAAGAAATCATTATAACTACATTTTTCTGCCTCCACTCGTCTGTCAGTTTGTCACACTGTGGGGCTTGCGTGTTGCAATGATTCTGGAAGCTATGCCACAGGTATTTTAAATAACATCAGGGTCATCCATGGTTTCAGCTGAGTTTCCAGAGCAAAACCAGAGGAAGAAGGAGAGACAGACTACTTCCTAATAGTTAGTCACTGAAAACCATATGAATACCAATGGAACACTGTCAGCACCAGAATACTGAATATTCAAACATGATGAAGAACACAAGAATATTATCAGATTTAGTGCCATTAGATAAGCCCCTCAAGTTGGAAGGCACTCAAAATGTGACTGGGGAAGAGCTGCCTCCTGAAAGTAGAATTGACTGTGTTGACATGAATGGAGTAAAGTCATGAGGACCTTAAGTTGCTAATGGGCACAACTCAAAATGAAGACAAACAGCTGTAAACATCTGTTAATAATCAGAACATAGAATATATGAAGTTTGAATCTAGGAAAATTGGAAATTGTTAAAAATGAAATGGAACACATAAACATGATTATCCTAGGCATTAGTGAGCTGAAATAGACTGGTACTGGCCATTTTGAATCTGACAATAACATGGTTCACTATGCCAGGAATGACAAATTAAAGAAGAATGGCATCACATTCATCATCAGAAAGAACATTTCAAAATCTGTCTTGAAGTACAACGCTATCTGTGATAGGATAATACCCATACACCTACAAGGAAGACCAGTTAATACCACTATTATTCAAATTTATGCACCAACCACTAAAGCCAATGATGACAAAATAGAATAATTCTACCAACTTCTTCAGCTTGAAATTGATCAAACATGCAATCGAGAGGTTTTGGTAATTACTGGCGACTTGAATGCAAAGCTTGGAAACAAAATGGAAGGATCACTCATTTTAAAATAGGGTCTTGGTGATAGAAACAATGCTGGAGATAATATGATAGAATTTTGCAAGACCAATGACTTCTTCATTGCAAATGCCTTTTTTAAAAAAACTTAAAGACAACTATACACATGGACCTCCCCAGGTGGAATACACAGATATCAAATTGACTACATCTGTGAAAAGAGATGAGACAGATTGTGGAGCAGACCATCAATTGCTCATATGCAAATTCATATGAGCGGTAGAAAATTAAAACAAGAGGCAAAATATGACCTTGAATATACTGACCTGAAGTCGGAGATAATCTGAAGGACAGATTTGATGCATTATACACTAAAGACGGAAGACCAGAAGAGTTGTGGGATAACATCATGCAAGAAGAAAGCAAAAGGTCATTAAGAAGACATGAAAGAAGGAAAAGACCAAAATAGATATCGGAAGAAACTCTGAAACTTACTCTCCAGCGTAGAGATGCTAAAACAAATGGAAGAAGTAAGGAGGCACAAGAGGTGAACAGAAAATTTCAAAGGCAGCTTGAGAAGACAAAGCCAAATATTATAGTGAATGTGCAGACCTGGAGTTAGAAAACCAAAAGGGAAGAACACGCTCAGCTGAGGGAACTGAAAAAAAAAAAAAATTTCAAGCCTCAATTTGTGATAATGAAGGATTCTATGGAGCAAAATATTGAATGATGCAGAAAGCATCAAAAGAATATGGAAGGAATATACTGATGCAGAAAGCATCAAAAGAATATGGAAGGAATATACAGAGTCACTATTCCAAAAAAAAATGGTTGATATTCAACCATTTCAAGAGGTAGCATATGATCAAGAGTCAATGATACTGAAGGAAGAAGTCCAATGTGCTTTGAAGTCATTGGCTAAGAACAAGGCACAAGGAATAGATGGAATACAAATTTAAATCTTTCAACCAATTTAGGTGGCACTGGAGGTGCTCACTCATCTACGCCAAGAAGTTTAGAAGACAACTACCTAGCCAACTGACTGCAAGAGATCCATATTTGTGCCCTTTCCAAAGAGAGGTGACCCAACAGAGTGCAGAAATTATTAGACAATTATTGATATCCCATGGGTATAAAGTTTTACTAAAGATAATACATAAACGTTTGGTTGCAACCATACATTGACAGAGAACTTCCAGAGGTTCAAGCCAAATTCAGAAGAGGATGTGGAACAAGGATTATCATTGCTGATGTCAGCTGGATCTTGGCTGAAAGCAGAGAATACCAGAAAGATGTTTATTGACTATGCAAAGGCTTTGATTGTGTGTATCATGACAATTGTGGACAACATTGTGAAGAATAAGTATTTCAGAACACTTAATTGTGTTCATGAGGAACCTGTACATAGACCAAGAGGCAATTTTTCGAACAGAACATGAGAACACCAAATGGTTTAAAATTAGGAAATGTGTGCACCAGGGTTGTATTCTTTCACCATACGTATGTAATCTGTATGCTCAGTACATAATCCGAGAAGCTGGATTATATGAAGAAGAATGTGGCATCAGGATTGGAGGAAGACTCATTAACAACCTGAGATATGCAGATGATACAACCTTGATTGCTGAAAGCAAAGAGGATTTAAAATACTTACTGATGAAGATCAAGACCACAGTCTTCAGTATGGGTTGCATCTAAATATAAAGGAAACAAAAACATTCACCACTGGACCATATAATTGGAGATAATATTTAAGTTGTCAAAAAATTCATTTTGCTTGGATCAACCATCAACACTCATGAAAGCAATAGTCAAGAAATCAAACGACATACTACATTGGGCAAATCTGCTACACAAGACCTTTTTAAAGTGTTGAAGAGCAAAGAAGTCAGTTTGAGGACTTAGGTGCGCCTGACCCAAGCCGTGGTATTTTCAATAACATCATATGCATGTGAAAGTTGGACAGTGAAAAAGGAAGAACATAGAAGAACTGATGAATCTGAGTTATGGTGTTGGATTAGAATATTGTAAGTGCCATGGACTGCCAAAAGAACAAACAGATCTGTGTTGGAAGAAGTACAGCCAGAGTTCTCCTTGGAAGCCAGGATGGCCAGACTTAGTCTCTCAAACTTCAGACATATTATCAGGAGTTACCAGTCCCTGGAGGAGAATAGGAGAAAAAGAGGAAGACCTCCAATGAGATGGATTAACACAGTGGCAGCAGTAATGGGCTCAGGCATAACAACAATTCTGAGGTTGGCCCTGGACCAGGCAGTGTTTTGTTCTGTTGTGCATAGGGTTGCTATGAGTCAGCACCTTACAACAACAACAACATGCTTTTCTAATTACAAAAGTAATTATTGACTGCTGCCATTGACCTGGAGATGAGAGAGGGAAGAGGACGGGCTAGTTGGTTTGAAGTGTGGTGAGACCTGGGGACTCCTGAGTCCATGGACAAAGACACAGCCATGGAGGTCTAGAGCTGAGAGTGGAACATCCAGCTGATATGAAGTGAGGGGAGATGCACAAGAATGCCCAAACTTGCAGATAGTACTCATTTGACCTAGCATCGATGGCTTGATAATCAGAACTCAACTAGAGGAAGATAAAAAAAAAAAATTTTAATAAAGGAAATAAGTGTAAATTGCTACAATTTGAAGAACTTGACTTATACTTATGGATGTAGTAGCTCAAAATACCAACTGAGAGGGAAGGAGCCTTCACATGAAGTATCAATGCTATCCTTTCTGTATACAGGGTAGATTGTTGTTGTTGTTGTTAAGTGTCATCGAGTCGGTTCCGACCCATAGCGACCCTGGATAAGGTTTCTGAGGAGCAGCTGGTGAGCTTGAACCACCAACCTTGCAGTTCAAATGGCTTTGCAGTATGGTGCATTCATCCATAGTGCCATCCCAGGACTCCATACAGGATAGACAGGGACAGGTAACTTAGACATTGGCTACCTAAAATGAGGGGGTGATAAAGGCACAAAATGACTGGCTTACAAGTTTTCAAGA
>NW_006408590.1:12757218-12791207 GCF_000296735.1 Chrysochloris asiatica
AAAAAAAAAAAAAGTAATTATTGCTTGCTATATAACAGTTGGAGTCTATGTGTGATGAAAATTGTTAATGCACTCATCAAAGGTTGTTGGGTGGGTCCACCCAGAGTTGCCTTAGAAGAAAGGCTTGGTGGTCTACTTCTGAAAAACTCACCCATTAAAATCCCTATAGAACACTGTTCTACTGGCACATATGGGGTTGCCACAAGTTAAAATCAAATCAATGGCAGCTGGTTTGGTTTATTTTTTGTAAAGCTTAGACATCCAAAAAGTTCTTAGAAAATACAAACATAAAAACCACAGAAAATAGTATCGCCATTTAGGAATAATATATTATTTCTCTTTGTTGTATTACTCATAGTTACACACACACACACACACACACACACTCATACAAGCATATATTGTCAAATCTGGAGTCACTTTGCACGTTCAGTTTTATGTCCCACTTTTTTCCCCCACTTCCCACTGTATTGCAACCTTTTCTTCGTATCACAAAATATGACTCATTCATTGAATACCCATTTTAAGGATTTAATATATATAACACAAAATTGAATATATTCTATTTAATGGATGCAAATTGATCCACCCTGCAACTAATTCAGTTGATTTTAATTTTTCACTGTGATAAACAATGTCTTGAAGAACAGTTTTGTACATGAATCCTTGGTTGCAGATCTGATTAATTCCTTAGGATGTAATCAGGGAAGTGGAATTACTAGTTCAAAGAGTATGCAAACGTTAAGGTCCTTTACAAGTATTGCCAGGTGACTTTCCGGAATGTTAGCACAAATTTACATCCTCTCCTGTAATTTAGGAGATCCCTGTCCCATACACTTGCCTATGGTGAGCATTAGTGTTGATCTAATCTTTGCCAATTTGTTGCATTCAAGATTGGGTCATTACTAGGGTTGCTTGATAGTTACTTAGACTTGCCTAAACCTGAGTTTTAATCCCAGTTCTGGCACCCTCTAAAAAGAATTGTAACCTCTCTAACCCTCAGTTTTCTTTTCTTTCAAATGGTGGTATTCATTCTGACTTTTTGGGTTATTGGGTGGATTAAATCTGTGCAATTTATAGAGTGTTTAAACATGATGGCTGTCACAGAACAAATAAATAGTTACAAGTTTGAGCATGATGATTCCGAAGTTATGTACACATGAGTAGCTTTAGTGTTTCCCCTACCGTTGCGTGTCAAAGATGATTATGATATTTCTTCATCATATTTTCTTCTCTTCCCTCTCTTCTGAAGAGGAAACTGTCATTCCTTTGGGCTTGTGTGAATCTGAATCAGGAGAAATGAGAGAAGAGAAAGATTTCAAACAAACCCACAGTGGGTAGGGATAGAGTCCTCCCAAATTCAGTGGCTAATGACGAGTGTTTATTCTCCTGGGCATGGGTCTGCTGTTGGCTACAATTTGGCTGCTCATGCTCATGGCTGGACTCAACTCAGTGACTATCCTTCAGGTAAGAACCGACAGAGCATGGTTTTAGGCTGTGAACAGGTGCCGTTCTGTCCTCACATGTTGTTCTAGGACCCACATTGAAGGGGCAGCTCATCAGAGAGTGAGGTCAGGCCAAAACCTACAATAATGGTTAGGATTCTGTGTCAGCTAGACTAGGCTAGGATTTCCGGCGGTTTAGCAGGTGAGATGTGCTTTTTCCCATGGTGATGAAACCTAATGCAGGCATGGTTAACTCGATGACTAGTGGCTATGAGCAGCCAGTCAATTAAAGGGATGCTTGCTTGGGGATGTGATCTGCTCCCAATATAATGGACATGCACAAGGGACTCTCTCTCTCTTCCCATGGGGACCTGGGACTCTGCAATTGTAAGCTATCTTCTTGATAAACCTCTCTCTATGTATAGTTTTGGAGTCTTGGTGTGGCACTGTGGGTTAATGAGCCAGACTGCAAAGCTGTTTGAACTGCAAAGTTGGCAGTTCAAGCTTACCAGCTGCTCCTTGGAAACACTATACTGGGTTGCTATGTGGGTTGGAACCAACTCAACGGCACTTAACAACAACAACAATATATAGTTTTAAGGAGCTCTGATAGCATAGTTGTTATAAGTTGGGCTACTAATCTCATGGTCAGCAGTTCGAAACTACCAGGGGTTCCATGGGAGAAAGATGAGGCTTTCTGCTCCATGAAGATTTACAGCCTTGGAAATCCTATACAGGGTCGCTATGAGTTGGAACCGACTCCACGGCATATAACCACCACCACCATATATAGTTTGGGAGTCCTGGTGTGGTGCTGTGGGCTAATGTGCTGGATTGCAAGGTCAGTTTGAACCACAAGATCAGTGATTCATGCTCATAAGCCACTCCTTGGAAACCCTATACAGGGTCGCTATGGGTCAGAACCGACTCAACAGCACTTAACAACAACAACATATATAGTTTTGCTTCTCTAGAAAACCCGGCCTAAGACACCCACAATAAGTTTCAGGACTCTGCCTCTGTTACATCTAATAATACTCCACTGGCCAAAGTCAAATCTCATGGCCATCAATGCAGCAAGGAAGCCATCTCCTCCTTCAAGGGAAGGGAAAAGTCGGTGAATATTTGTTAAACAAATGATTATAGTGAATGTTTCCAGTAATTTCCAGGAAGAGGAGAGTGTGAGAAAATACACAGAAAAGTGGTTATGAGACATACTAGGTGAGATTTTGCATATTAGATTTCTTTAAATTTCTGGAAGATGCTGGTTATAAACTCCTTGTAAACGGTTTTGTTTATGAGGTCAATTGTCAGTGTGGGCTGGACTTTATGAAATGCTCCTGACTTGGGATTGATCTTATGGTATAATGGCTTCAACAGGGTGACTTAATAGAGACAATTATTTTTTTCTACTACCACAATCCTACACCATTCTTCTGTGATTTAGGCCTTTCAAGCATTTCCTAATGGTTCTGTTTGTTTTCCTTCCACTAGGAGAAGAAATATGGATAGAGGCTTCCTAATTGAGGTTTACCAGAGGTACGATCTCCACAGGAAATGTATCAAAAGTCCCATTGCTGTCTCATTTACAGTAGAACAGACTTCAAGCTTGAGAACACTTGAACGGGAGACCCAGGGGCAGAGAATGACGGTAAGCAACAAGCTTTCATGCCATAACTCACCAGTTCCAAATTTATTTAAACAACTTTCCGTAAAGTCAAATTGACAGTGAGTACTGATGAGCTAGAACCCAAAGAAAAAGTGCTAACAAGAAGGCCCATGTCACTCCACTCAGGAGTCTTTATCTTTTTTTTTTTTCCTGTGTAAAAAGCTTCCCTCACCTCCCTAGAGACCATTTACTTGGAACCTAGGAAGGAGACTAATGTCTGTGATCTTCCAGTTTGCTCAGCTCTGTAGAAGTCTGACACATCACATACAAAACATTACCCATCTTCCCAGTAGTCTGAAGGGGTTATTAATAAATTCATCCTAATTTTGATTCTCATTCTTTCTCACTGTAGGTAGACCGGTTGAACATGGGTATATCATCTCTACTTATCTTTCTAAATGTAGTCTGTCTTTAATTTTATCCAAAATGTTTTTGTTTTGTTTCAGAGAAAACAGTGTTTGACTTTTTAATACTACAAGCCAAGAAGAATCTTAGGCTGTATAAAGAATTACACTAAATATTTGGAGTTCTAGCACAGAACACCACTGTTTTCAATATGTAATTGGCTTTCATTGGCATAATGAATAGCATGTGTTGTAAATTTATTTGTTGTTGTTTTTGCTTTGTGTAGTACATTAGCTGTAATTCTGATCCTTCAAGTCTTCAGAAGACATGAATCTATTGCCAGACTGGCTGCCTTTCCATATTTACACAAAATAAGAAGGTATTAAAACCTTCCCTAATGTTACTTTAATACCACACATCTGTCAGTCTGTCCAATTGTTGTGGCTTGTGTTGCTGTGATGCTGGAAGCTATGCCACTGGTATTTTAAATACCACCAGGGTCATCTATAGTGGATAGGTTTCAGCAGCACTTCCAGACTAAGACAGACTAGGAAGTAGGAGAGACGGACTCCTTCTGAATGTTTATTGACTGACAGCTTCATGACTAGCAGCGGAACTTGTCTGATGAGCCCCTCGGGTTGGAAGACACTCAAAATACAACTTGGGAAGAGCTGCCTTCTCAAAGTAGAGTTGACCTTATTGATATAGATTGAGCAAATTTTTGGGGACTTTCATGTGCTGATGGGGCACAACTCAAAATAAGAAGAAACAGTGGCCCATACACATTAATAATCAGAATGTGAAATGTATGAAGCATGAATCTAGGAAAATTGGAAGTCGTCAAAAAATAAATAGAATGCATAAAGTTCTACATCCTAGGTATCAATGAGCTGAAAAGGTCTGACGTTGGCCATTTTGAAGCAGACAACCATATGGCTTACAAAAAATTGAAGAGGAATGGCATCACATTCATCATCAAAAAGAGCATTTCAAGATTTGTGTTGACGTACAGTGCTGTCTGTCATAGGATAATATCCTTACACCTACAAGGAAGATCAGTTAATGCTACTATTATTCAAATTTACACACAAACCACTAAAGCCAATGATGATGAAATGGAATTCTACCACCTTCTTCAGTCTGAAATTGATCAAACTTGAAATCAACATGCATTGATAATTACTGGTGATTGGAATGTGAAAGTTGGAAACAAAGAGGAAGGATAAAAACTTGGAAAATATGGACTAGATGACAGCAATGATGCTGGAGATCACATGATAGAATTTTGCAAGACCAACAACTTATTCATTGCAAATACCTTTTTGACCAGTATAAACAATTACTATATTTATGAAGGTGTCCTGGCATGGCACCGCAGGCTAATGCACTGAACCGTGAAGTTGGTTTTAACTGCAAGGTCGGCAGTTCAATCTCACCAGCCTCTCCTTGGAAACCCTAAGCAGGGTCACTGTGAGTCTGAACTGACTCAACAGCACTTAACATCAACAACATACATCTGAACCTCACCAGATGGAATGCACAGGAATCAAATTGACTATATTGAAGAGATGATGGAGAAGCTCAATATCACCAGCCAAAACAAGGCCAGGGGCCAGCTGTGTAACAGACCATCAACTGCTCTTATGCAAGCTCATGATAAAAATAGACAAAAGATTGTCAAAGACTTCATTTTGCTTGGATCCATAATCAACACTCATGGCAGAAGCTATCAAGAAATCAAATGAGCTATTGCAGTAGGCAAATTTCCTGCAAAAGATCTCTTTAAAGTGTTAAGAGCAAAGATGCCACTTTGAGGACTAAGGTGTACCTGAACCAAGCTATGTATTTTTGGTCGCCTCATATACTGAAAAATAAAACTGTAGAAGAATCAGTGCATTTGAATTCTGGTGTTGGCAAAGAATATTGAAAGTATCATGAACTGCCAGAAAAACTAACAAATCTGTCTTGGAAGAAGTACTGTCAGAATGCTTCTTAGAAAAGAGGATGGTGACAGTTTGTCTCTCGTACTTTGGATATGTTTTCAGGAGGGGCCAATTCCTGGAGAAGGACATCATGCTTGGTAAAGTGGATTCAAACATAACAATTGTGGGAATGGTGCAGGACCGGAGACTATTTCATTCTGTTGTGCATAGGGTTGCTATGAGTCAGAACCGACTCAATGGCACCTACCAACAACAATGACAGGGGTGTTCAACTGACCTGCCTATGCTTTACTAGCTTGTACCTACCAATCTATAGGCCATGGAAACCCTTTTCACACAAGGAAATCACACTCTTGTTCTACCGTCAACATGTGAGTGCTAGATAAAGAGTTGTTGAGTGAATGAAAGAATGGTGATTATTTGGTATTTTGAGCTCTGCTGTGGCACTGTAGGATAAGTACTAGACTGCTAACCACAAGTTTGACAGTTCAAACCCACTAGCCTTGGAAACCGTATACAGGATCATTCTGAGTCAGAACTGACTCAATGGCACTTAGCAACAACAACAGTACTTGCAATCTGAAATAACATTCAAAACACAGGAAGTCAGGGTTCTTGGTTAACACAAACTGTTTTGCATTTGACTGATAACCAAAAGTCTGGTGGTTTGAACCCACTCAGTGGCACCATGAAAGACATAGGCCAGGCCTGGTGATCAGCTTCCTTAAAGATTAAACCAAAACACCAAAGTGACTGCTCTCAAGACAATTCCGACTCATTGAGTCCTTACAGGATAGAAGGGAATTTCACTATAGGGTTCCCAAGGGTGTACATCTTTCTGGAAACTGACTGACATCTCTTTCTCTGGTGGAGTGGCTGATGGGTTTGAACCACTGACTTTTTGGCTAGCAGTGGAGAGCTTGACCTTTGTGCTACCATTGCTTTTCTGTAAAAGTTACAGCCGAGAAAACCCTATGGAGTAGTTCTGCTGTGCAACAATACAGCGTTGGGGGTCTCTGAACTCACAAATCAACAACAAAAGCAAAATAAAAAGCATCAAGACAGGAAACCAGTCATTTAGAAGTGGTTCTCTGCTAGGTTGGGCTTTCACTCTTAGGAGGCCTCCAGACCACTGGATGGTCAAAGGCCCCACTGCAGGGTCTGATGGGGGAGACACTTAGAGGGCTCAGCACTATTTACCAACTGGCCCAGAAGTGTTTTATGATTGTGACAGTAGGTTGGCTCAATGCCAGCCCTGGTTGTCCTCGATACTCTTTTGCCCACCCCCTTTTAAACTCAAACATAGCATTAGCAGGACGACTCAATGGGGTGAAAGTTTTAGCTAGTCATTGTGGAACTGTTTTTGTCCCCAGTACAAAGCCAACTGGCCTGTACCGGTATCAACCTCAGTGTTGGCTTCGTTGGCACTGTGCTTTGCAATTTGAGCCAACTGGCCAATTGGACAGCTTCTAGAATTACCATGGCCTGATCTTTCCCACCTTGCAAATGTTCATTGTCATCACTCTGAGGGTCTGCTCTGCTAGGCCTCACCGTTATGTGGCGGGAAGCTGAACATGTGGGGTGGGTTGGCACTCTTCTTGGGATGGACTAGCCTGGGCAAATGTTCTTCTAATTCTTTTTTAAATTTGATCACGCTTCTGGCTTAGCCTCGAGGATACCATCAGTTCCAAGGTGACTTTATTTTGTGTATCCTGGAGTATATGTACTCCTGTTTCCTGGAGTGACTATTTCTGGTAGGAGTGGGTTTGATTTCTGGCTACCTATTATTCGCCCAGCTGAAGTGTTTTATTCCTTCACTTCAATATTTCATGAAACCTTGTGAAATATGCTCTGGAAAGGTTGTTTGAGGAAGGTATTACTACTCTCAGCTTCTTCTCCTTCCACATGGGTGCTGGTGGGTAAACCTGAGAAGAATCAGTTAGGAGACCCGAGATCAAGTCAGATGCTTACTGTCTGTGGGACTGTGGGCCTAATGCTTGATTTTTCTGAGCCTTCTTTTTCTCAGCTGTTGAAAGAGGATAGTGATACTTTCTCATAGTTTAGTCATTAAACACAAAAGAGATGATGTGAATCAGAGGATGGAGACAATTTAAGGTATTCATTCATAAACATGGATGGAGCTCTTGCCAAGTGTCAGTCCTAGTTCCTGGCCTTAGGGAGTTTATGGCTTGGTGAGGAAAAGAAGGCATTTATAGGCAATTAGGATACAGATTGGCATCCTAGTATGGCACTGCGGGTTAATGTGCTAGACTGCAAGGTCAGTTTGAACAGCAAGGTCAGCAGTTCAAGCTTACCAACCACTCCTCAAAAACCCTATACAGGGTCGATGAGGCAGAACTGACTCGAAGGCACTCAATAACAACAAGAGGTTGTTGTTGTTGTTGTTAAGTGCCGTCGAGTCAGTTCCGACCCATAACGACCCTGTACAGGGTTTCCGAGGCTATAAATCTTTACAGGAGCAGAACGCTTCATCTTTCTCCCACAGATCAGCTGGTAGTTTCGAACTGCTGACCTTAAGGTTTGCAGCTCGATTTGTAACCACTACGCTATCAGAGCTCCTTTATGGACTCATAAATCCTACAAATGGAATAATAGAGGGTCTTACAAGAGTACATGGGAACAGATCTAATTAAGTCTTGAAGGGTGATGGAGAGCTTCTTGTAAGAAGTGTAGGATGAGTAGTATTTAATAGTAGTAATGTTGTTGTTAACAACAACAATGTTGTTGTTAAGTGTCGTTGAGTCGGCTCCAACTCATAGTGACTCTGAATAGGGTTTTTGAGGCATGTAAATCTTTGCAAGAGCAGAAAGCCTCACTTATCTCCTTTGTAACAGTTGGTGGGCTTCAATGGCTGAACTGGAGGTTAACAGGCCAATGTTTATCCTACAGAGTCATTGTTGTTGTTGTTAAGTGTCGTTGAGTCGCTTCCCACTCATAGTGACCCTGTGTAGGTTTCCGAAAAGCCGCAGGTGAGTTTGAACCACCGATCTCGTGGTTCAAACCAATGTGACAGTATAGTACTTATCCTACAACACCACACCAGGACTCCACAGAGCCATCACAGTTCCCAATAGTAGTGCTATTAGCCACGATTACTGGGATGCTTACTGATGTGAGGTCGTAAGCTATCTCATTTCGGTCTGATCTCACCGGGGTCTTAACCCCAATTTACAGTTGAAGAAATCAGCTCAGAAAGATTAAGTAACCTCCCTCAGGACACATAGCTAAGTAGCATGGACAGACTTTGAACTTGATTCCAAAATCTTTGCTTTTAATAAGTATGTAACTCTATTCATGGTATGTTCTTGTTTAAAACCAATTGTTTGTGGTTCCCATTGCTAATAGATAAACACTAGATTTTTACTTGGGAAAAACATGAGGTTTTCTGCTTCTGCAAAGATTTACAACCTTGGAAACGTCATGTAGGGTCGCTATGATTTGGACGCAGCTCAATAGCACAACAACAACAATGACAAGACTCCTTAACATGCCCCAAAGTCTCCTGCCTACCTGTCTGTCTGGTCTTATCTTAATTCCTCTCTCCATCCCCAGATTTCAGGCAGCTGTTTACTGAGAAACAAAACGGATAGGATAGATATTGTAGGAGTTGGTCAATCTGACATCCTTGGTGAGGGTTGGTAGACCAGCAGTCTGGAAAATCAGACAGGAGCTGGTAATGTAACTTTGAGCTCAACTTTCTTTTTTGTTTGTTTGTTCTTGAGATCTTTCAACTTATTGAATACGGCCCACCACATTATCAAGGCAATCTCCTTTTTAAAATCAAATGACTGAAGATGTTACCTTCACAGCAACATCTAGATTTGTGTTTGATAACTGAATGCTGGATCACCATGTACTGGAGTCTGCTTGATGGCAATTGTTTATGTTTTGTTTTTTTTTTTAATTCTCCTAGCCAAGTTGACACATAGAATTAATACATCACACCTGTGACTGCCAGCCTTAGCAGTAGCACATGAGGATATAGGCAGTATAATTGGGACAATAGGTACCCATGGAGGGTTTTAAACAGATGGGGAAGGCCAGTTAGGAGGTGATGTAACCCAGGAACATCCTATTTACTTGTTGCTGTCATATGCCATCGAGTCAGTTCTGATTCATAGTGACCCTGTATAATCTTTATGGGAACAGAAAATCTCATCTTTCTTCCTCAGAGTGACTGGTGGATTTGAACTGCTGACCTTTTGGATAGCAGCCCAATGCATAACCCACTTGGAAAGGATACATTTTATTTTTTTAGCCTTGTAAACCCTAGGGAGCAGGGTTGCTATTAGTTGGAACGAACTCAACAATGGGTTTGGGTAATATTACTTGCACAACATTTTTTTTTCTTTTTGAACTTTTTGTGAATTGAGTGGAGGTTTACAGGGAAGAGCATCAGTTTCACATTCAACAAATTATACACTTTGCTTCATCTCAATGATTGCAATGCCCTCCATACGTTAACAGTTTCCCCACTTCCTCCCTGTGCTACTTCCAGCCTACCTTCCTCTCCATCCCTTCTCACCTTTTTTCTAGGTCAATATTACCCTTTTGATTTTGAGTGATTGACTATTCCATGGTGACCATAATTTACAGGGCTGTTGTCCCCATAAGTAAATAACTATCTACTGCTTGGCTGGAAACTGGGCCATGAGAGTGAGTCCTATTCCAGACCTGAAGGGCAATCGAGGACCAGAGTCTTGGGTTTCTCCAATCTAAGTCTTTTTTTGAAAACAAAACAAAACAAAACAAAAAAACCTTTGTTCCACTTTTTATCCACACTATCTGTGGCCTTCTAATGTGATCCCTTTGAGAGAAGTTGGTAGTGGTAACTGGGAACCATCTAGTTCTTCTGGTCTCAGAGTCATGGTAACTAATATGCACAGCCCGTGTTTCATTGGTCCATTGGACTAGTTGATTGCAAGCATCTTCAGATTTTTATCACTTTTCTTTCTTCCACTCATGGAGAGACTAATAGTTACACTTTAGATAACAACTCATGAGTTTTTAAGATTCCCAATGCCACTCACCAAGTAGGATATAGAACATTGTATTTGTGGACTATGTTATACTGATTGGCCACGGTGTCCCCTTGAAATTAATAATGTCTTGAGTCCCAAGCCCAGTAACTCATTGCTTTAAAATGCTTGATAACATCTAGGAAGTTTTCATCATTTTGCCCCTGTATGTTCCACTACATTCATAAGTTTGTTTGCAGAAAAGGGAAATAGTCAGGTACAAGAAGAGGGTATTAACTACTTTTAAGGAACTGGGCTCCATCTGTGCCTGGCCAAAACAAACAATACCTGTAACTCTACTGTGCTGTCAATGCTTGTATGTTGAGGGGACCTGACAACAGTCAAATCAGTCCCCCTCCCTGTTCATTTTGTCATCTCATTTCCACACTGAGTGTGGGAATTCACTAAAAGCTCAGCAAAAAGAAAATGCACCTTCCCACCTCACAACTAGAACTGAAAACCCACACAGCATCAGCCCAGATTAGACAATCAAACAGTACCCAAAATTAAGCTTTTAAACATTAAAATTAATCAAGCCCAGAGAACCTAGCTAGATATGGAGACATTTTTAAAAGAAGTAGGCTGAGGTGCACTGAGAAAAACAACTTCAATTATTAAAGTGGACTTTTCACAGTGCAGGGAAAATGTTCCAGTAATGTCAGATTAAAAATGTAAATCTATTTACCTTACAGATGGTTTTCATGAGGGCTCTTATTAAACAGGCTGCTTACCTGTTTGTGTATGAAAGAGTTTGTTACTTAGGGAAGGTAATCAGACTTAGGTGTGCTGGAATAATTTTCTCACATTTGCCCCTTACTGAAAATCTCCTGTTACTTTTGGCCTGCTAGCTAATTGCTGTATAAATTTCCCCACTGAACATGGGGATCTTATTCAGCACTGGGTTCTTTTTGGAATTGGAATGCCAAACATTCAAGTTATTCTAAAAGATTATTTCTTTCTTCCCAATCCATTTTGGCCCTATCAAATCCACTGCCATCAACTCAAGCCCCACTCTAGGAACCCTACCTAGATTTTCAGAGACTGTACATTTTTATGAGAGGAGAAAGCCTCAGCTGTCTCTTGCATAGCAGCTGGTGAGTTTGAACCACTGACCTTGAGGCTAGCAGCCCAATGCCTCAACCACAGCAACACAAGGACTCCTTTTGTGGAAAAAATTGTAATTCTCAATTATGACATTACAGTCACTTTCACATCAATAGATTTTTTTTTTTTTTTATTGTAGTAACTATGCATGTAACAAGTTTTGGGCTTTTTAGCATTCTTCATGCATAAATATCAATTGAATTTGATGTTTGGGATATAAGGTTAAGACTTTGAGGCAGAATGAGTCAGGTGGAAAAATATGAAAAAGTCTTTCTTTAGTTAGTGATTTTTGAGTAGACTTGTGTTTTTAACAGTAAGACAAAGAACATGAAAGTGTTAGGTGCTCGGTCATCAGTTAAAACCTTATCTAAACCAGTGCTGCTCAAAAGAAATATGTGATGAGTCCCAAATGCAAACCACAGAAAAAAATGTGAATTTTTTAGTAGGAAGTTTCTGGGTGGTGTGAATGGTTAACCCAGAGGCATTTAAGAAGAAATACCTGGCGATCTACTTCTAAAATCCAGCCATTGAAAACCCCTTGGAGTGCAGTCTACTCTGACATCCGAGGTCACCATGAGTCAGAGTCAGCTGGGTGGCAACTGGTTAGTCAAACGCAAACCTCATTGTCACCAAGTCGATATGACTCATAGCGCTCCTATCCGGGGTTTCTGAGACTGTCAACCTTTATAGGGGCAAACAGTCTCATCTTCCTTCTCCAGAGCAGCTTGTGGATTTGAACTACTGACCTTGTGGTTACCCTAATCCACAGCAACACCAGGGCTTCTTAACTGGTTAATAGAAGCATTAGAAAAACCAAAGGGACTTCAAAGAGTTCATGGAAAATGGATTTAAAAGATAATGAAAAATTTCCACGAACTTCTTGAAGACCCCTTGTGTACACAGTGGTGGCTACGTGCCGTGGAGTTGGTTCGGACTCACAGTGACCCTGCATAGGGTTTTTGAGGCTGTACATCTTTACCGAAGCAGAAGGCCTTATCTTTCTCCCGAGGAACAGCTGGTAGTTTCAAACTGATGACCTTGAAGTTCGCAACCCGATTCATAACCACTACGCTACCAGAGTTCCTTCTTGTGTACATATGTACACATTAAAGTATTATTTTATTCAATACTATATATCCAAATATTGTTGGAGTCCTGGTGTGGCGCTGTTGGATAAAGTACTGGATTGCAAGGTCGGTTTGAACCACAAGGTTGATGGTTGAAACTCACCAGCTGCTTCTTGGAAACCCTATCTCTGGTCGCTCTGAGTTGGAAGCGACCTGATGGCACTCGACGCCACCAACAACACCCAGATGTTGTTAAGCATTGAGTTGTTAACTGCAAGGTCAGCAGTTCAAACCCACCTGCCACTTCGTGGGAGAAAGATAAGGCTGTCGGGTTTTGTAACGATTTATAGTCTTGAAAACCTTATGTAGGGTAGCTATGAATTGAAATCGAATCATGGCAGTGAATTTTATCCAAATATTGTATTTCAACATGTAATCACTATGAATATATTCCTGAGATGTTTTGAATTCATTTTTTATACTAAGTCTTTGAAGTCCCATTTCCAGTATATATTTAGCACATACCACAATTCAAAATAGCACATTTCAAGTGCTCAGTGTAGCTGCACATAGTTGTTGTTGGTGGTGTTAAGTGCCATCGAGTCGGTTCTAACCCAGGATAAGGTTTCCAAGGAGCAGCTGGTAAGCTTGAACTGCTAACCTTGCAGTTCAAATGACTTTGCAGTCTGGCACCTTAATCCACAGCCCCACACCAGGACTCCCACCTATAACATTGGGCTCAGTGGCAGCACCCCGCTCAGGCTGATGCACCAAAAGTAGGATTATACATTTAATTAATCCACCTATTTTTTTTTCTCTCTGCAATTGAGAAAGGAAAAATAAAAAACATAATAAAAACTGACTAAATGGCACTTTTGATAAACCGTAGGTTAAATTCTTTTTCATATAATCTTCCTGGGTCTGTGACTGTTCACATATGAAAAATCACCCTTCTAAGGGCATAGACAACTTCAAGAGGCAGTAAAACCAAAGCATTTGAATAAATAGCAAACTGCATTTTTTTTAAAATGAAGGGTGGAAATTTCATCCTTTTAGAAGGTACGGGATTTTCATTAATAAATGTCAGTGGATTTCTCGTCCACAAGCTAGTGACTACATTAAAATTGAATTACAAGAACTCTGCTGATTCCCAGCAGTATTTTTCTGTAGATTAGGTAGATCATTCATATATATACTTTCGGCAGCTCTAGGATGACTTTAGTTTTTATCTGGGAGAACACTCATGCTCAGCATGTTTTTGGTGGGTGGGGACAACAACCATCAAACATATCCTGAAAACTTTTCTGGGAGTCGTAGTATAAAATAAACAAATCAACTTCTGTCTGATGTTCTGAGCATTATCAGTTTGGTGCTCCAAACCCAGTGAACACATTAGCTTTCAAACTGTAAAAAATATTTTGTATTTTATGAATTGTTTTACAAGGCAATATGGTTCAGGGTAATGTTGTATAACATGGTACAAGGCAATATGGTTCACTATGATGTCGTATAATCCTTTAGAGTCCTGGTGTGGCACTGTGGGCTAACGCTCTGGACTGCAAAGTCTCTTTGAACAGTGAGGTTGGTGGTTCAAGCTCACTAGTCTCTCCTCAGAAACCCTATACAGGGTTGCTATGGGATGGAATTGACTCGATGGCACTTCACAAAAACAAAAACAACAATCCTTTCGAGTAGAAAGGATCTGGCTTCAAATCTCAGTTATTCGCTGGGCTCTTTTGAGTTAGTCACTTAAATTCTCAAAACCTCAGTTGCCCCATGTGTGCAAAGTAAATAACAATATTGAATTTAGATATTGTCCTGAAGACAAAAATGTGATAATAAATGTACAGTGCTCAAAGTAGACTCTTGAGTAATGCAGGCCCTCTCACACTGCCTTCTTCAAGCTAACTGGCAAATGAAACTCAATGGTGTTAAGCATTACCAGACTCAATGTTGGCTGCAGGCTTTGTAGTAATTATCCATTGTAACAAATTATCTCAAAATTATTGGCTTAAAACAACCAACATTTATATTCTTACAGGGTTTCTGGGCCAGGAATCAGGCACAGAATAACTGGGTATGTGTAGCTTAAGTTTTTTCCTGTAGCTGCAGTCCAGTTATCAGCCAGGGCTGTAGTCTCCTGTGAAGGCTTGCCTGGGGAAGAATCTGCTTCCTAGCTGGCTCATGTGGTTGTTGGCAACATTCAATTCTTTGTGGGTTGTTAGGTGGAGGGTCTTGGTTCCCCACTAGCAGTTGACTGGAGGCCTTTCTCAGTTCCTTGTGCCTCTTTATCAGGCCATCATGGTATGATAGCTGACACATGAGAGTGTTTGCCAAAAAGAGTCCAAATATGGGAGCGAGAGTTGATCTGTAATCAAATCATGGACGTGACAGTCCATTACTATTGCCATATTCTATTTGTTAGAGTGGAGTGGCCACATCAGCTCTGGAGATCATCTGAGAAGCTGCCTACAGCAGGTTCTTCTACAGTGTCAACCTCTGTGATTGCATGACTCAGCCTGCACATAGCAGTCCTAGATCTGGAATACAATTAAAGTGCTGCATTGTGATAGGAAGTCTGTGGGGGAACTCAGCTAGATGCTTTATATAACCCTGTGTGAGAGAGGTGTTGTTTGGTGCCATCAAGTCGGTACCGACTCATCGAGACCCTATGTACCACAGAACGAAACACTGCCTGGTCCTTGTACAACCCCACACTTGAGTCCATTGATGCTGCCACTTTCCCAATCCATCTTGCTGGGGGTCTTCCTCTTTTTCTCTGACCCTCCACCTTACCAAACATGATATCCTTCACCAGCAACTAGTCCCTCCTGACAATATGTCCAAAGTATGAGAGACGAAGTATGGCCATCCTGGCTACACTTCTTCCAACACAGATTTGTTGGTTTTCTTGGCAGCCCATGGCACTTTGAATATTTTCCTCCAACCCCATAACTCAAAAGCAACAATTTTTTTACAGTCTTCCTGATTCACTGTCCAGCTTCTGCATGCATATGAGGTTATTGAAAATACCATGGCTTGGGTGAGGTGCACCTTAGTCCTCAAGCTGACACCTTTTCTCTTCAACACTTTAAAAATGTCTTGTGCGGCAGATTTACCTAATGCAATATGTCATCTGATGTCTTGACTGCTGCTTCCATGAGTGTTGATAGTTGATCCAAGAAGAATGTAGTCCTTGACAATGTCAATCTTTTCTCTGTTGATAAGAATGCTGTTTATTGGTCCAGTGGTGAGGATTTTTGTTTTCTTTACATTGAGATGTAATCCATACCGAAGAGCTTCTGTCAAGTCAACTCTAACTTATGGGTGACTCTTTGTAGCTGACCTACGTATAACAGAACCAAACATTGCCCTGGTCCTGCGTCATCCTCAGCAGTTTTGAGTCAGGGCTTGGAACTGGTTCATTCTGATTTGAGCCCCTGCTGATCATTTGCATTTCCACCCCAGAGGATCTAGAAAAAAATCACCTAGGGATCTTGTGAAAATGTACATCTGATTTGGTATGTCTGGAGTGGAAAAGCAGTGGGACAAATTGGAATGAGCTGGTTCGAAGCCTGGTTTGACATCATCACTGCAGCTGTTGTCCTGACCCACCTCACGGAGGTCTAGCTCCCTTGCACTTGTTGGCCTTCTGTTTCACCAAACATTTCACCTCCTTCAGTGATTGATCCATCCTGGTTGGTGTCATGTCCAAAGCAGGTGATTCAGACTATATTCTGCGGTGATCCATATGGTTTTCATTGGATGATTTTTAGAAATAGATTTCTGGGTCCGTCTTAGTCGGGAATCTCCCCTGAAACCTGTTCAGCAGGTTTCACACAGCAACACACAAGTCTCCATAGGCAGATGAGCAGTGGCTGCCCACGAGTTGCATTGTACAATGTTAAGTGCCGCAGAGTCGATTGCAATGCATAGTGACCTTATGCAGGGTTTCCTAGGAGCAGCTGGTGGGTTTGAACCGCCAACCTTGTTGAGTCGCAGGCTAGTGCACATCCTCCAGTGCCACACCAGGAGTTCTTCTCTTGCCTGGAGGGTGACAATTCTACCAATGAACCACAAATGTCCCTGTTGGTCACACAGGTCTTTATTCAATTTGAAGAGTTGTATACAATGGTACTGCAGGATAATGCAAGGTCAGTTCAAGCTGCAAGGTTGACAGTTCAAATCCACCAGCTGCTCCTCAGAAACCCTGTACAGGATCACTATGAGTAGGAGACAACTCGATGGCACCTAACAACAACAACACACATTGGCATGAAGACCAAGAGGCGAAGCTCTTTGAGAGCCATCTTAGAGGCTAGCTCTCCATAACAGCTGCCTTGTAATATGAACTAGAGCCCTAATCACAACAACAGCTAACTGGCGGTGGTGCTTGCGTGCTTTCAGCTGGGCCTGACTCATAGTGACCCTGTATAGGGTGAACACCTCATCTCTCCCCCTATGGAGCAGCTGGTAGATTCAAAGTGCTGTCCTTGCGGTTGCATCCCAGCCCCTAATCCTCTACCCTACCAGCGCTCCTGAGCCAAAGACTTTACATACATTATTTTATCTAGTCCTGACAGCAGTTCTAAGATCCAGATGCTCTTATTAGCCTCATTTTACAGGTAAGGAGGGGTCCTGGTATGGTGCTGCAGGATAATGCGCTGGTATGCAAAGTTGGTATGAATCACAAGGTTAGTGGTTCAAACCCACCAACTGCTCCTCAGAAACCCTATACAGGGTCACTATGAATTGAACTGATTCAAAGGCACTTAACAACAACAACAGATAAGGAGACAAAGGCTCTGAGAGGCTGATTACTTGCCCAAGGTCACAACGCTAGAATGTGGCAAGTGAGAAAGATATTGGAAAATATCTCAGACTTGAGTTCAAGTCCAGATTGTGCTGTGTTTCCTTTTATGCTGTTGTAGAAATAAATCAGAAAACATGGAAACTACAAAGCATTATACCCAAGACCACAGAGAGATTGAAATACTTTCTTTACTTGTTCAGCGACATGAGGTTGTTAGCATATACATCCAAGGTCAGAGCGTTTGCCTTCTGTAAGTGAGAGACATAAAGCAGTCTACTTTTGATTAGTATTAAACCAACGTTAAACGCTGACTGGCACCTGGAGACCTGGACAATTAGCATTGGAACCCATCACATTTCCTGGAAAACTGAATGTCTTGTGCTTTTGATGGATTTGTTTTAAACAACTGGAAGAGAGTGATAAAGGGGGATCAGTATAAAGAATATTTTCACTTCCTGCCTAGTTAATATGGTGAGAAGGTTGGAAGTGATTCAGTGTGAGTGTAAAAACAACTATTGAATTTACAGAGGTCCTTACATTTGTCTAAATGGTTTCAAAGATTTTTTTTTTTTTTTTTAATTGCTTTCCTTGTCACCAGAGTTCGCATGTGTCTGTCCTGTAGGTCAGTGTGGTACCATAGGATAGGAACTGGAGTGCTAACTACAAGGTCGGTGGTTCAAACTCACCAGCTGTTCCTCAGAAACCCTATATAGAATACCTATGAGTTGGAACCAACTTGACAGCACTTAACAACAAAAACAACAACAAACTCTCTGTTGACTCACAGCGACCCTGTATAGGACAAACCCTCTAACCTGTGAATTATTCTCCATTCCCTCCTACCATAACCATCAAAGAATGTTTCTTTTTAGCATGCATAACTTTTCTTGACTTTTTTGCAATAGTGTTATCAAAAAGTTGGAAATCGAAAAGATGTTAATATTTTTAATCATAATCATAATCTTGTAAGGACTCTTGGTGTGGTACAGTCTGATCAGCACTGGAATTTGAATCACAAGGTCAGCAGTTCAAATCCACCAGCTGCTCCTTAGAAATGCTGTACAGGTCTCTATGAGGCAACTTGACGGCACTTAACAACAAGAAGAAGATAATCTTGTAAGGTCAGTAAGCCCAAAAGAAGTGTGTGTGTGAGGGAGAGACAAAGAGAAAGAGACCAAGAGAGAGAGAAACATGGGGAGTGAACCAGGCACACCAAATAATTGTCTGAGTTGAAGTCCAAACACCCAAAGGAAACTAAGCTGGTTTGTTCTTCCATTTTCCTTATGTTTATAAGCAAATAAGCTACTGTAGGAGAAATGAATTTCCTTCTTGGCTATCATTATCAAAGCCTGGGGGTTTCCCCCAACACACTTTCTGGAAAAATGTAGCTACCCACAAGCACCTGGACATTTGCATAAAATTTTAGGGTCCTTAAAGTCCATGGATAAGGAGCTCTGGTAGCAATAGTTGTTATAAGTCAAGGTCAGTTAACCTCAAGGTCTGCAGTTCAAAACTACCAGCTGTTCCACGGGAGAAAGATGAGGCTTTCTGCTCCCATATAGCCTCAGAAACCCTATGCAGAGTCACTAGGAGTTGAAACAGACTTCACGGCACATCACCACCAAAGCCCATGGATGGTCACAGTAGTGTTCATGGAACCCAGGAGAAAACTCCTGAATGCCAAATCTTTTTTTTTTTTTTTAATTTTTATTGTGAATTAGGTGACAGTTTACATGGGAGAACATCAGTTCCACACTCATCCTATCGCATATTGTTTCATTGCCATGGTTACAATCCCCTCCACACATCACCAGTCAACGAAAGGGTACATCCTATAAGCCTGCTTTCACCCCCCACCCCCACCCTGGTCATCCCCAGCTGCTCCATGTCTCCACGTCATCATCTCTGCCTCCATCTCAGGGATCGCTGCCTCTCCGGGTAGGGTTCCACTCTCCGCTCTTCTCCCTTCATGGTTCCAGGGACCTCTGCTCCTAGCCTGCAAAGTTAATCACTCCCTACTTTGCTACAAAATGTCTACTTTTACATTTACAGAGTTCACAATCAGTCCTGGTAACAATTACTCACCCTTGTATCACAAGAGACCTATCCACACTGAATGCTAAATCTTTTGGAAATTCTATTTATAGTTTCTTTACTTGACAAACGACTTTGATATGTGGAATTTACCAAACTTTCCTGCATCACATTTTCTCATTAACTTGAACTATCATTGGTATTTTAAAAGTTTGATCTGACCCACTTTATTTGACCTGACCTTCACATTTCCAGACTAGGGCAGACAACTAAAAAGGAAAGTGACTGAATCTCAGCAACCTGGAGGTTGTCTCTAGCACAACCCATGTGACACAGGTGTCCCGTTTATGTCCTCCCTCGCAGGTGATCCAGACCTGGCACCCACAGCCACCTCACTCTTCCCTTCTCAGTGGTGCAGCACTATCTATAAACTTAGACAAATGGATAAGGTCTTGTAAGGAACCCTGGTGACTCAATGGTTAAGTGCTCAGCTGCTAACTGAAAAGTAGGCAGTTCCAGCCCACTAGTCAGGAGTCCTCGTGTGGCATTGTGGGTTAATGTGCTGGACTACAAAGTCAGTTTGAACCACAAGGTTGGCGGTTCAAGCTTACCAGATGCTTCTCAGGAACCCTATACAGGGTCGCTATGGGTCGGAACTGACTTAATGTCACTTAACAACAACAACAACAACAAAGCCAATCTGAACAAATACCTGAAGGCCTGCTCCCATCAAAATGATAGCCTAGGTAACCCTCTGAGGCAGTTCCACTGTGCCCTATGGGGTTCCTGCGAGGCAATGAACCATTCAATGTCTTTTCTGTCCGTAGTGTGGAAATTCCACCAAATGATATTTTCCTGATGCGTCTGGGTAATAGAAGGTAGAGAAATAAGCTGATGAGTTCTATGTTTCAGATGTGAGAAATTATTTACAGGGTTCACTGTGATTGGTTGATTTTGCCCTCCTGTTCCTACTGAGTATAAAATGAGCTTCTCTCAGAAGCAGAGACAGAGTCGGGGAATCTCAGTGGCATCACAGAAGGAGAGCCAAGAGCAGAGCATGTCCTCTGAATCCCAAGGTCTCCTACTGACCCTTCTCAACCAGGAAGAGAAAGCTGTAAATACACAGGAGGAGTGACGGAGAAGTACCAGCAGCAGCAGTAGCAGTACCAAGAACCAGAGCGTGAGACAGAGCAATGGGCTTCCTAAGCCCATGGAGAAAGTAAAGCTGAGTGACTTTGGGTAAGAGGCATGCTTGCAGAGTGGGGCGTCTCCAGGCACTTCATTGGGGAGCTAGAGCTGAGTGCCCTCAGTCTGAGGCTTACACTAGAGTAGTGGTGTGCCCTGTGGGCATTTATCAGTAGTCCTAAAAGATCTTTGTAACATTGCCTAAGCAGAGAGAGGCCTGTCTGTGGGCACAGCTGAAGTGAAGTTGTCCTGACTGGAACAACAGTGCCCTGAACATTTCTGACCCTGAATTGTAATCTGTTAACTTCCCTAATAAATGCCATAGCTGTGAGTCTGGTGTCTGAGTTCTGTTCAAGGTGTTTTGTGAGAGAAACAACAATAAGAGGTGTAGTAATTGAAGCTGTTAATTCTTAGATGGTTACTTTGCTTACTGTTACCTAATGGATGGAAGAAGATAAGGGATGTATGTTATGTTTGGGTGGCTCTCTAGGATAAGCACTGGACAGCTAACCACAAGGTCGGTGGTTCAAACCCACCAGTCATTCCTCAGAAACAACATACAGGGTTGTATGAGTCAGAACTGATTTGATGGCACTTAACATCAACAACATGCTATGCTGAAGCTGATGGGAGAAGCGCTGCTACTGGAGTCACCTGGGGCAAAAGCCACCATGCCGGGAAACAAGATGACTGATAGGGGTCAGGGCCTACTGGATCCACCCTTCCAGAAGCCCAAGGCCATATGTACATAACTGCAGAGACAGTCCATGGTTGGAGAAGAGAAGATTAAACTTGGGTATTTTAATCAGGGTTCTGTGTTTATCAGACTGCACTATGGGTACTGAGCATTTCGCTTACCTACTGTAGTAAAATAGACTGCCTTATGGGATGGAAATTAATATGATGATCAGGATTATAAGTGGTTACAGGCTGAGCTGCTAACCAGAAGGTCAGCAGTTCGAATCTACCAGTCACTTCCACAGGAGAAAGATAAGACTTTCTGCTCCTGTCAGGATTTAATGCTTTGGAAAACCTATATGGGGTCATTATGAATCAGAATTGACTTAGCAGCACTTTATAAGAACAACATCATGAATATACAGAGCTTGTGAACCTGCCTTTACTCTATACTTGATTGGATATGCTAAAAGAGGAGTTAGGAACAGGAAGGAGCAGGCTTTTTATTAAGCCAGTAGCCTGTGTATCCAGTAAGGGGCTTAGGTGGAAACCTGAGCCCCACTCATAACTGCTAAGAGAACAGGAGATTTAATTGGGAAAGAAAGACCTGCAGAAAAAGAATGGCTGGCTGGCTTTTTTGAATTTTGAGCAAGCCACTTGCTATTGGCTCTATCGAGGCAGGAAAAGTCTGTGCCCATCAGAGAAAACTCTGTTCTCAGATGAAAAATTAAAGGAAGCCAGCAAGAAGATAACCTGGTATGCTTGCTGGTATGACCACCTGGGCACAATTAATGAGTGGGAGTTGGGGACTACGCAGCAATGAAAAGACAAGTTGTGAGGAAGAGGAAGGTTGACTGGTTTGAACTTTAGAGACTTGTGTGAACTTCTGAGCCTATACACACTGGCCTAGCCCATGGGGGTTCGAGCTGAGAGAGAATGAAGGGGCCAGCTGGTCTGAAGTGCAAACAGGAATATGTGGACTCCCAGGGTTGTAGTTGGCACCCTTTTGACTTAGCAAGGATGGCTAGGGCTGAATTAGAACCCAATAGAACAAAGAGATGTTTGATACTGTGAACTGGTGTAAATTGCTGTACTTTCATGACTTGCTGTGGACTGGAATTTGGTGTGAATGCAGATGCCCAAAATTCCAACTGAAGATTTCTTCATATTAAGGAACATGCTTGTCTCCTGAAAATACTGGGTTGATGTGTTAGGTACTGTCAAGTTGGTTCCAACCCTATGTATAACAGAACAAAACACTGGCTGGTCCTGTGCTATCCTCACAATTGCTGCTATACTTAAGCCTATTGCAGCGCCAGTGTGGCAATCAATCTCATTGGGATCTTCCTCTTTTTTGCTGAACCCTCCACTTTACCAAGCATGATGTCATTCTCCAGGCACTGATCCCTCCTGATAATATGTCTGAAGTATGAGAGATGAAGTTTGACCATCTTGTTTTCTAAGGAGCATTACTTTGTACTTCTTCCAACACAGACTTGTTTGTTCTTTTGGCAGTCCATGGAATCTTTAATATTCTTTTCGAACACCATAACTCAAATGCTTCAATTCTTCCTTATTCATTGTATAACTTTCACATGCATATGAGGCTTCATATATGAAAACACCATGGTTTTTTGGGTCAGGTATACTTTAGTCCTCAAACTGACATCTTGCTCTTAAACACTTCAAAGAGGTCTTGTGTAGTAGATTTGCCTAATGCAATATGTTGTTTGATTTCTTGACTGCTGCTTTCATGAGTTGATGGTGGATTGAAGCAAAATGAAGTCTTTGACAACCTCAGTCTTTTCTTGATTTATCATGATGTTATTTATTGGGCCAGTGGTGAGGGTTTTTGTTTGCTTTATATTGAGGTGCAACCCATACTTAAGGCTGCAGTCTTTGATCCTCATCAGTGTTTTAAGTCTTCTTTGCTTTCAGCAGCAAGGTTGTATCATCTGCATATCGCAGGTTGTTAATGAGTCTTCCTCCAATCCTGATTCATCATTTTTTTTTCCATATAATCCAACTTCTTGGATTATTTGCTCAGTATGTTGCTGTTAAGTGCCGTAGAGTCGATTCCGACAAATAGCAACCTTGTATAGGGTTTCCAAGGAGCAGCTAGCTAGTGAGCTTGAACCACAGACCTTGAAGTTCAAATGACTTTGCATTCTGAAGCATTAGCCCACAGCACCACACCAGGACTCCATTTGCTCAGCATACAGAATGACTAAGTATGGTGAAAGAGTACAAACCCTAGCACACACATTTCCTGATTTTAAACCATTCATTGTTCCCTTGTTCTGTTTGAACGAATGAATCAAGATCCTCTTGATCTGTGCACAGTTCCTCATGAGCACAATTAAGTGTCTGGAATACTCATTCTTTGCAATGTTGTCCATAGTTTGTCATGATCCACACAGTCAAAAGCCTGGGTTGATAAGGACTAGCAATTTATAAAATGGATCTCTAAAATGGGGGAGATAAAGGCATGAAGTGCTGGCTTACAAGTGTTTGTGGGTACGCTTACAGCTAAAATTATTGTACGGAAAGTTAACCCATCATTAACTTAATAAAAGGGACAATTCCTAGAAGAGCTAGTGGATTACGAGCAGTGCAGTGAATTATTTAATATCTCTTTTAGCCACAGTCTGTAAACTCTTACGAAACAACTTTTTCCTGATGGGTTAGCGAAGGCAGGGAAATATACTGATGGATTCTATGATTTAGATGTGAGAGATCAGGTGGTTAACAGGGCTAATTGTGTTTGTTTAGTTTTACCATCCTGCTGAGTATGCAATGAGCTATCTCAGAAGCTGAAGGGGGATCTCACTGCCATTAAAGAAGAAGAGTCAGTAGTAGAGTGTATCATTTAGACCCTGAGATCCCTGAGCATTGAACCTCCTCATCCTAGGGACAGAAAGCTGTGAAACCAGGAGAGTAGCAGAAGATCATCATCAGCAGAACCAAGCTCCAAAGCCCAAGACCAAGCAAGCAGTGGGCTTCCCAGACCATGGAGCAAGTAAAGCTGAGTGATTTGGGGCAAGAAGGTTGCTAGTAGATGGTGTGCCTCCAGGCACTTAAGTGGGGAAGCTAGGTTTGTTGACTCATGGAGCTAGAGTAGACTTCCTTCAGGCTAAGGTTTATAGTGGAATGGGATGCCCTATGGGCCTTTACCAGCAGTCCTAAAAGCTTTGTAATATTGCCTAAGCCAAGGGAGGCACGCCTATGGGCACTGATGAGGAGAGGCTGGAAGAATTTGCCCTGAGCATTTCTGAACTCTGAATTGTAATCTTCTAACTTTCTAATGAACCCTATCATTGTGAGTATGTGTCTGAGTTCTGTGTGGGCATAGCCATGAGTTCTTGAACCCGGCTTGAGTAGACTGCTATGGGAAGGGAGGTTGGTATCATTTTTTAAATAGCCTCTGAGTCAGAGGTGACTCAGTGGCACACAATAACAAAAACAAATAGTTAAGTCAACATCAGTATAATCAACATATGGGAAAGTGGCCCTGTAGGATAAGCACTGGACCACAAGATCAGGGGCTCAAGCTCACCAGCTGCAACTTGGAAACCCTATACAGGGTCACTAGGCGTCAGAACTGTCTCGATGACACTTAATGACAATAACAAAATACCCTAGACCCTGTACCCTGAACCTCAAAGCCTGGAAGCCATCAATCTTATTTCAAGCTCTACAGTTTTGCTTTTTCCAAAATGCCTTATAAGTGGAATAATACAGAATGTAGTAAGTACCCTTTTGGATCTGGGTTCTTCTTCTTAGCATGCTTTTGAGCTTTATCTATGTTGTTTCATTAAATGTTGTACTACCAGTTGTGTCTTAATTCACTAGTTGATGCACATTTAGTTTGGGGTAATTATTTGTATTACTGCTTTGCTTTCTGTGTGTGTGTGTGTGTTTGGGGGGGTGGAAGCCGTGACTTCATCCTCCCACTATCTAAATCTTTCTGTCTCCATGAGCCCTTCCACCAGCAATGTCTTGAAGCCCCAACTACATCAGGGAAGTGTTCTTTTTGCATCTGAAGGGTGTTCTTGTTAGTGACCTTCTGTTGATTCTAAAGGAGCAGCTAATGAGTTTGAACCTCCGACCTTGTGGTTAGCAGTCCAGTGCTTATTCTACAATGTCACAGTGGGACCCCTTAAATCTCAACACTATCCTGATCCCATTTCCTAGATTGTGCTGCCTTATATTTACTTTCCTGTTTTGCATATTGGGGCCCCATGTTCCATGAGTCTGGGTAGACAAGATCCTTAGAAATCACGCACAAAACCTCGTGTTAGCTCCTCATCTCCAGGTTTAATTACAAACCAACAACTTTTCAATCACCTGACAGCTTGTTAAAAATGCAGAATCTCGGGCCCCACCCCAGAGCACCCAAATCAAAGTCTATTTTAACAAGATCCCTAAGTGAGTCAGATGCATATTAATATGAGAGAACTTCTACTCGTATTCCAAGTTTGCAACTAAAAATAAATGCAACCTTTTTTCGTTAAGATTTGACCCTTTCTCCCGTCTTTTTCTTTCTCATTCTGGAGCTAAGTTATTTTGTAGTTCAGTAAAAAAACTCAAGTTTGGTTTGTGAAGTCGTGAGCCGGCATCTTCAGAGGATGTTAAGAGCAAAGTGGACAAGGTAGGAGGAAGGGGGAAAATGGGAGAAAGCATAGAGCCAGCGGTTCTAAGTTCCTCGCCATCAGAGGGGGTTGGGTGAAACGGTTGTTGAGGAGGACTGGTCCCTCCAGGGACCAGCAGCAGGACTCCGCGGTCCCAGGCAAGACAAGGGTGGCTGAGTGCAACCCTGGCTCTTGCAAAACTTTGTGGCACTGACGGCCGGGGCGGGTCGTGCGGGAGGGAGGAGGGACAGCCGGGAGGGCGGGGCAGCCGTGCCGAGGGGCGGGGTCAGCAGCGAGGCCGCGGGGGCAGCAGCGGCGCGGGGCAGCGGGAGTGGCGGCCGCGCCATGTGGCTGCTGGGGCCGTTGTGCCTGCTGTTGAGCAGCGCCGTGGGTGAGTCGGGGGGCGTGCGGTGAATTTCCTGTGGGGTGCGGGGACAGCAGTCGGGCTGCGATCCGGTCCCCTCCCAGTGCCTGGGCCGCGTCTCCGGGCGTGGGTGTGCGCGGAGGGCGGACCCGGGCGCCGGGCTGGCCGGGACCCTGCGGAGGGGCCGCTGCGGGGTGCGCGCCGTCCTATTGTGTGGGCTTGAGCGCCGGCTGGTGTGCGCGCAGGGCTGGGTTGTGTGTGAGGGGGCTCTGTGTGCGCGCTGGATTGTGTTGTGTGTGTGTGTGTGTGTGTATGCGCGCGGGCGGGGCTTTGTGTGCTGCCCGGCTCTGGGGATCCCTGCAGCTGCCCTATTGGGCGAGTGGATCTCGAGAAAGAGTGTGTCTGTGTCTGTGTGTGTTGGTGGAAGGAGGAGGGAGAAGAAAGTACTCTTCCCTGGTCCCTTCTTCCCAAGCGCCCGGATGTTGCTCCAGCCTTCCTAGGACTCCTTTCCGAGTCTTTTGCATGCACCTTTGTGCCTCAGTTTCTCCACCACAATGGCAGGACAAGTAGCATTGGCGCTTCTTTTCTTTTGCTCCCTGGGACAGTGTTTGGTTTGGGCAAAGTGAGATGAAGCAGACTGGGAATTATTTATCTTCCCCAGTGACCCTGGGAAACAGTCTGCTATGTAAGTCGTCTGACCCCCGCATTCGCCCTACATTGGCTCATGCCGGTCATCCGGAAAGGACCAGGGTGGTGCTTTGCACCTGGCATTATACAGCGTGTGCATCCTCGGGTCCAGCAGAGCAGCAAGCCTGCGTCCCTCTCAGAGAGCGTGCTGTTCCCAGGAACTTTTCTGCTGATGTGGGCACGCACTGAATTCCAGCCTGGAGCCCTGCCTTCACTGCCCCTGCCTGTGTGCCACAGCTGTCAGCTGCCCCTCCTTGCCTGTCCTGCCCTTGGCCCCTGCTGAAGTCCATCTCCCTGATGTTTATTTCAGCACAGCTGATGCCCAAAATGTGGATGACCGGTTACAGTGAGCTTCCTTTAGCAGAAGCCCGCTTACCTGGCGTTTGTACTTGATACTTGATTTTCCCAACTGGACTGTTGAGGTGTTGTTTACTTGGCAAGTTGAGAGTCACTTAATTCAGAGCAGCACCTTGCAGAGATGTGTGCTACCAGGGGAAATCTTTTCACCCACTTACGTTCCAACGGTCCTGGGCATCTTCAGAAACTACTGCCTTGTCTTCCTGGCTCTCAGACCTATGACGTCACCCCCACTCCTCCCAGACTCCATTTAGAAGTCTGTGGCTTTGCTGTGGCTTCCAGTGGTGGGATGAGGGTACAGGCTGCTGTCATTTTTAACCAGATCTGGGTCAGATTGCCCTGTTACTCTAGAACTCCTGGGCCAACCTATGAGCAACTTCTGAGGGGCACTGGTGGTGATGGGTAGGTGAGAATTACGATTCTGAGGCTATTATAACAGGTCACCTTCTAGGGCATCCAAGGCACCAAGATCTGCCTGGAGTCACATACTCAGCTTGCGTATAGGTGATGTGTCCAATGATAATACTCAAGAAGGAAAGGCTGGACGCTGTTTTGTCTGTGTGTGTGTGAACTTTGAGAGCTGCTTGTGGAAAGTCATTTATTTATTGCCTCCCCCAGTTAGTACTAGGTTGCTTCAGTTAAGTCTCCATCTCTGCAAAAATAGTTGGTTATTTAATATAGAACCTGTTTTAGAAAAAGTATAGCCAGAATGCTCATTAGAAATGAGAAGGCAGGAATGCTAGACGTCGTCCCTCATAATTTGGACATATCATCAGGAGAGATTAGTCCCTGGAGAAGGACATCATTCATGCTTGGTAAAGTGGAGAGTCAGTGAAAAAGAGGAAGACCCCCAACAAGATGGATTGGCACAGTGGCAGCAGCAGTGGGCTCAAACAGAGCAATGATTGTGAGGTTAGCACAGGACCAGGTAGTGTTTTGGTCTGTTGTGCATAGGGTCACTATGAGTCGGTACTGACTCGATGACACCTAACAACAACAACATGTACATGTAAAAGACTGTTTTATTCCAGAGTAGTTTTAGTGGGGCTAAGAGAAGGATTGTTGTTGTTAAGTGCTATTGAGTTGGTTCCAACTCATAGCGTCCCTTTATAGGGTTTCCAAGGAGAGACTGGTGAGTTTGAACCCTTGACCCTGCAGCTAGCATTCCAGTGCTTATCCCACAGCACCAGACTGGGACTCTAGCAGAATATAGCAGCTCTTTGTCCTTTTCCCCAAACCTGATTGTCTCAGCTCTCAGTTCTGCCCTATCTGTGATTGGTGAGTCTGTGTGGCTTCCAGCTACCTTTTAGATACTTGCTATTTAGGAACCTCAGAAGGGACCAGTCGCTGGAGAAGGATATCATGTTTGGTAAGGTGGAGGGTCAGAGGAAAAGAGGGAGACCCCCAATGAGATGGATTGGCCAAGTGGCAGCAGCATCGATGGACTCAAGCATGGCAACAGTAGTGAGGTTGGCCCAGGATCAGGCAGTGTTTCCTTCTGCTGTGCGTAAGGTCACTGTGAGTCGGTACCGACTCGATGGCACCTAACAACAACAAGGCAGGTTGGGACATGGAGTCCTGATGGGACTGTGGTTGAACACTTGACTGCTCACTAAAAGATCAGTGGTTCAAATCATCAGCCTCTCTGAGGGGAAAAAAAAAAAAAAAAAAAAAGTGCAGTCTGCTTCTGTAAAGGTTAAACCCCAAGCTAAACCCATTGCTGTTTGATTGATTCCGACTCAGAGCGACCCTGGTGGACATAGTAGAACTGCCCACTTGATGGCAGGCATCTGAGGCAGGCTCTGTGCATTTTCAGGTTCCATTGAACATTAGCCTTTTAGGATGGATTCCACTTGACCCCAAGTGTTGCCAGAAACAGGACAGGTCTTTTTTCCTGACTCAGACTGAGGTGCCCCAGGATCCCACACCAGAGTTAGCCTTGGGGTTTACAGTGGGACTGGAAACTTTACCCTTCTATTCCTTATCCCACACTTCAATCCTCTTCTGGGAAATCGAGAAAAACATGCAATTATAAAAGCCAGCATTTAGGATTTCTGTCTCCATCTGATGGTCTGGGAAGACTGAGCCCTAGTTTGAAAGCCCACTGAAAGCCTACTGACAATCCCAGAGAATTTGTAGAGCTTTGCTATTCAGGAACCTTCTGGGATATGTTTGTGTGTTTTTATCTTTTTCTTTGTGTTTATTGTGTGTTTTAGAGGAGTGAAACATTGATTTGGGCTGTTAGTGTTTTTTAATGCGTACTGTATAAAAGATTCTAGCGGTTGTCTTGTCATCTGATGGCCACCTTTTCTTCCTCTGGTTTGAGACAGTGGTTTAAGTGCACATTTCTGTTAGGTGCTTGGCCTGTGGTTGGTCAATCTTCTCACTTCCTCTTGGACTGATCTTTGCTCAGACTACCTGACATACTCTTTCTGTCTGTGGAAAGGCTTGATTTGTCCCCCATGTGTCCTCCCAGGAGTGTGGGTATTGACCCTTTCTTCTGGAAGGACTCTGTGTAATGGTGTGAGCTGCTTGGTTTGATTTTTATTTTGTAAATGAACTGTGTAGCTAAGTCCAGTCTGGTAGATGAGACTGTGTGTACAGAAGTACAAATAAACATACCTTGTTGCTTTTTGTCTTCAAAGAGATGTGGCTAAGACTCCCTACTGGGGTGTGAGGTGTTTTTTCCTGACAGCCCATGTGGACCATTTACCCATTGTGTGTGTGTATGTGAGGTGAGTGAGGGTGGGATGGTAAATTTGGGACCTTGAAAACTGATGTAGACACTTTTTTTTTTACAAAAGTCAGTTGGGCACCTTGATATTTGGCTTGTATTGTCTATAGTCATCTTCTAAACCACTTGAAGGAATCTGAGGATTAGCAAAGTTTATAGTAAAATAATTTCTTGTTAAACACGTGGCCTGTTAGTGTGGGCAAGGAGAAGAGAGGGCACTCATTTGTGGAGTATATCGGATGGGTGAGATTCTTTGCTCCCTGCTTTAAGCACACGATCTCTTTGCGTATTCCCAAAGATATCATGTGGCAGAAAGCCATTTTACGGGTCTGGGGAGATCCTTACTACCTAAGATGCTGCAATAAGGGTTGGAGTTGAGAATTATTCCTGCCTCCCAAGCCTGGGCTTTTCCCACTGTTTCCAAGCTTCCTTTCTTTTCCTCCCAAATGCTTTTGAGATTTAACTCAGCCAATGGGATTGTTTCCATACTCTCATCCCTTCTTATGCCTCAGGAAAACCTGCTCACTGTGGGATCCTGCCCTGAGCATGCTCAGTGGAGGCACCCTTTTTCTCTGAATGCTATTTCCGAGGAGTTAATGATGTTCCGTTCTGTGCTGTCAAGTGGATTCAGATCACGGTGAGCCTGCAGGACAGAGTAGAACTGCCCTTAGGGTGTCCTAGGCTATCGTCTTTAAAGAGAACCCTGGTTGTACTGTGGTTAAGTGCTGCTAACCAAGCTAAGGTTTGTAGTTCAAACCCAACAGCTGCGTTGAAGGGGAGAAGTAGGGTAATCTGCTTCTGTATCTGTCTTGGAAGCACTATGGGGCAGTTTCTCCTCTGTCACACAGCCACTATAAGTCAGAATCTACTTGGAGACAGTAATTGGTTTTTGTTTTAGGTCTCACAGGAGCAGACCACTAGGTCTTTTTTCCTAAGGAGTTGTAGGTAGGTTCAGACCTCCAACTTTGAGTTAGCAGCTGAACGTGTAACCATTACATCACCAGGGCTCCTTGTTGTCCACAATAAATATACATAAACTAAGTCTCTTTGAGATGGGAGTTTTCAAATAACTTTGACTCTGGTCTTGTTGTCTATATGGTTGCAAACCCATGGTGCTACAAGCTACTATGTGGTTGTTGTTATGTGCCATGGAGTCGGTGCCGACTCATAGAGACCCTGTACAGGGTTTCTGAGGCTGTAAATCTTTAAGGGAGCAGAAAGCCTCATCTTTCTCTCGCAGAACAGCTGGTAGTTTTGAACTGCTGTCCCTGAGGTTCGCAGCCCGATTTGTAACTACTATGCTACCAGAGCTCCTTAGAAGATATTATAGGCCTGGGTTTATTTTCTTGGCCTGAGTTGTAGTTACACAGGGCTTTGTTTTCATTCATAAAGCTCTATTATATTTATATTTCCCTCCATTCCTTGTGTGTTTGTGGTACTTCACAATTTAAAAAAAAGAAAACACATGATAGATCTAGACACTGCTATGAGACAGTCCCAGGGACAGATTCATTTTTGGTGTTGGATTTTCTTGTTCTGTCGTTGGAATATTCTGGAAGTACTTGGGCCTTTCTAGCTAGCTTCTTAATTAAAAAAAAAAAAAAAATTGCCAGTAATTTCACCTGACATAGAAGTTGGTAACGTCTGTGTTTGTGTAGATGTGTGTGTGTGTAACTGCCTTTTTTCTAGTTTAATTGTAAAAGAAACTACTCACTTTGTTGCTGAAGAATACCTTAAAAATGGTTGGTGCGTTTGAAGATGTTGTATTTGTTAGTCCCCTCGTTTGCTGGATGTTTAATGTTGTTGTTTGCCAAGATAAATTATCTTCTGTGACAGGGCAATTGCTTGGTCAAAGGAATTTTATTTTTCAGTTGCTGATGAATCAACTCCAATCATGGTGACCGCATGCGTGTTGGAGCAGAACTGTGTACTGCGGGGTTTCCAATGACTGATATTTCTGAACTAGAATGCCAGACCTGCATTCCAAGATGTTTCTGGGTAGACTCAAGCCTTTTGGGTAACTGAGCATATTGTTTGAACCACACAGGGACTTTGGCCAAGCAATGATGTCCCTGCTGTTGTTGTTGGTATAGAATTTCTGCGAACAGCTGGTGGGTTTGAACTGTTGACCTTCTGGTTACCAGTGCCACAGCAGGGCTCGCGAAGGTTTATCTGAGGACAGACTGCTACAGTTCCTGGAGAAGGTTACAGGAATGGGTTAGTCTAACGTGGAGATTCTCAACCTTGGCCTGTTCTCACTGGGGGGCTGCCCTGTGGATTGTAGGCTATTGAGCAGCACCTCTGCTTTCTGGCCTTGTTAATACCAGGAGCACCATTTGAGAAAGTAAAACCACCCCCAGTTGAAAATCACTGATTTAGTTTGAGCAAATCCTTGCACCAGACTTCTTGGTCATTATTACTACGGATCCTAAAAATGTCTCTCAAATACCAGGGACCAAGATGGCATCCCACTTCCAAAGGGAATTTTAATTTTCCTGGAGTCTGTCTGCTTTATGTCTCCACAGCCACATGAATTCAAGGTGAAGATACTTTAGCTCGAAATGCCGCCAGTCTTTACCCTCTCCTGCTCTCTTCCCCCTTGTGCCAAAGTGAAAACTTGTGGGGTTTTAGGAACTTGTCAGTTTGGTTCCCTCACAGGAGATGTGTGCTGGGAGAGCAGGTAAAAGGCATGTGATAGTTGAGACCAAAAGCCACTTGGTTTGCTGAACACTAAACCTTGGAGGCTCACAGGGCCTATGGAAAACTGCTGGAAGGTTTGCCTTGGGAGCTGTGTGTTGAAATCTTAACCCTGGAAGTTCCCCTTCCTCCATTCTACAGAGTAATTATTGTTCTTCTCCGCTTCCCTTTCCCTCCCCATAATTCCTTCTGCCTTCCCATCCAAGACTCTACAACCTGAGTGGGTTCTGCAGGAGGTGGGGAAAATGTCTGTACTTCTCTGGTAGCGTAGTGGTTATGAATCGGGCTGCTAACCACAAAGTCAGCAGTTCGAAACTACCAGCTCTTCTGTGGGAGAAAGATGAGGCTTTCTGCTCCCGTAAAGATTTGCAGTCTCGGAAACCCTGTACAGGGTCGCTATGAGTCAGAACCTACTCCACGGCACATAACAACAACAACAACAGTGGCAAGTTGGTTTTTAGAACTTTTCACCTTAGACTTACTCTCGGAAGTCTTTTCAAAGTTGTGTTCTGTGTCATTTTATAAAACTTCCCTTTCTTCGAGACGTTTTGCCTTCCAGCTGTCGTTTTCCTTTGTTCTGTTCCCAGCATTCCTTACATGTTTCACTCCCTCCTTTCTTCAGATGAGGAATTTTACATTGTCTGCCATCCTGTTTTAAATTCCCACTGAAAGACAGTACCGAAAGAGGAGCGCTGGGCTTTTTGTGGAGTCCCTGGGTAGTGTAAAAGGGTAAGTGTTCAGCTGCTGTCCAAAAGGTTGGTGGTTCAGGTCCATTCAGAGGTGCCTCAGAAGGACTACCTGGGGATTACATCTGAAACACCGGCCACGGAAAACCCTGAGGAGCACTGTTCTGCTATGACACACACGAGGTTGTGATGAGTCAGAATTGACTTGAGGGCAGCTGCTTTGGTTGGTATACTTTGGGCATCCTCGGGAAAAATCTATGTTCAGCTTAGAGACTTTTCTCTCCAATCATGCCTCCTTCCAGAAGCCTTGCTAATGAGGAACTTGAGCTTTCCAAGAACACTATCATTTTATTGTTTGTTTTTTAAAATTTATTAAAAAATTTTTTTTAATTTAAGGTTTTTGTTGTGGATTGAGTGAAAGTTTACAGGGCAGATCATCAGTTTAACATTCAACAAATCATACACCTTGTTTCTTTATAATGATTATAATCCCCTCCATGTACCATCAGTT
>NW_006408590.1:12791641-12881042 GCF_000296735.1 Chrysochloris asiatica
CTAGATAAGATGACAGCTCATTTTATTTTTTGTCTGTATGCATCTAGAAAATTCTTCCAAAGTTTTATTCATCTGCCATGTCTAGCACTGTATTGTGCTCCAGGATGGCACAATGGTTAAATGCTTGACTACTAACAGAAAGGTTGTTAGTTCAAACCCACCCAGAGATGCCTTGAAAGAAAGTATGGCAGTCTGAGCCTGAAAGGTCATGGCCTTGGAACCCTATTGAGGACCTCCAGGACTCAAGATGGCAGATTAGGCAGGTACAATAAACAGCCACTCTGTACCAAGTACCCTGGAGACTAAGTTATGGAGCCCTGAGCTGTAGATGAGAGAAAGAAAGGTGGGGTGAGTGCCGACTAGAAGACATGAGCAGGAGCAGTGAAGGGGAGACAGACAGGTGTGTTGGCCTGGAGTGGAAGGGTCACATTGAGCTTTTGTGGGTGGCTGTTGATTGACACAGTCTCTGGAGGCAAAGGACACATACTTGAGGTTGGCCAAGAGGGGAGTGTGGTTCTCCCCTGTTCCCCATGCCCTCCTGGTAGCTGGGAGGGTGACTAGTCCCAGCGTCTAGTGGTTTTCTCTCCTGTGCAGTCTCTGTCTAAGGTCAGGCACCAGGTGTACCATCCCTGCATCTGGAGGTACATAAATTTTGTCCTGGTGTGGCCTTGTAGAATAAAGCATTGAACCACAAGGTAAGTGGTTCAAACTCACCAGTCAAGTCTCAGAAACCCTACACTGTGTAACTATGGGTCGGAACCAGCTCAACAGCACGTAACACCATCACCAACAGATCTTTTATCGCTGTTGTTTGTTTTGGGGAGACAGCATTTGTGTTCTTACAACCCAGCCACATCTATACCTCCTGCATTGCCACCCGGTAGACTCACACCACTACCTACTCCGGTACCCAGCTGATCAAAGATCATCTGCAACCAACATCACACAAACCCACTGTGAGCCTCGATAGACGAGCAGAGAACTGTGCGCGTATTCCCAGTCTCTGCCACATCTACCAGGAGACAGTGATGGGTGCCCGAGAGCACATCGACATACGATCATCAAGTAAATATTAATAAAATGACATCATAGTATCTTGGAATTTAAACTTACACGAAGAAACTAGAGTCCCTCAACGAAGTGATCAGAAAACATAATGCCAGAAATGGTATTGAAATGACCTGATAAGGAGTCTGAAAGCATATTTAGGTGAAAATGGTAGAAAAACTGAAGATGAAATCAAGGAAAAAAGGTAAAAAAAAAAAACCAATTGACAAAATAAATGAAAATTAGAAACCATACAGAAACAGCAAGTAGAAACCTAAAAGATTAACACTAAGACTTCAGAAATAGATAATACATTGAAAGGACAAAAAGTAGAATTGAATGAATGGAAGGCCAAATTAGTGAGCTTTAAGACAGATCTTTCAGTATTCATCTGGTAGAGGAACAATCTGAAAAAAGCCCCCAAAGTCCGAAGCAAGCATAAGATTTATGTGGAACACTATCAAGAGGAATGACTTACATGTAATTGGAATTCTAGAATAGGATTCCAACAAAAAACAAAAATAAAAACCACACACACAAACTAAAAATCCCAGAGAAAATTGTTGGAAGGAAACTTCACTAACATCATGAAAGATGAGAAGGTATGCATTCAAGAAGTTGAATGAACTCAAACAGGATAGACCCCCCAAAAAATCGCCAAGACATAAGTAAACTTTTCAACACCAAAGTCAAGGAAAGAATCCTGAGAGCAGTTTGGGAAAAATGAAGTTACCTACAAAGGAGAACTAATAAGATTTAAGTTTGGCTTTTTCAGCAGAAACCAGGCAAGAAGACAATGGGATGACATATATAAAACTATGAAAGGAAAGAAATTGTCAACTAAGAATCAATTATGTACCCAGAAAAATTGTCCATCAAATATGATGACAAAATTAGGACATTTTCAGATAAATAGGAACTAAAAAAATTAGTAAAAACCAGACCAACCTTACAAAAAATACTGAAGGGAGTTCGTTAGACAGAGAACGACAGCAGAAAACAACCTGAGACTAACATATGTGACAGTATCGCCCAGAACAATCCAGATACAGATGTACGCAAAGTAAAACAAACCTGTTGTTGCTAAGTGCAGTAGAGTTGTTTCCAACTTAAAACAACCCTGTATAGTGTTTCCAAGGCTTTCAATTTTCGAGGGAGCAGAGAGCCTCATCTTCCACAGAGTGGCTGGTGGACTCGAACTGCTGACCTTGCGATTATCATATGGCGCTACCATATGCTAGTGCTTATCATATGAAGCTACCTTGCTTCCCCAAACAAACCTACAAGATTGAAAATAAGGAGCCAGAGATAACAATTTGTAACAATAACAAAACCACAAAAAGAGGGACTCATGTAGTTACGTAACTTCCAAATATAAAGGAAATAAAGTAGATTTCCTAATGCAATATGTCATTTGATTTCTTGACTGCTACTTGCATGAGTGTTGATTGTGTAGTCTTTGACAGCTTCAATCTTTTCGCTATTTATCATGATAGTATTTATTGGCCCTGTTTGTGTGTGTGTACTCTATGTGTGTATTTACCCATAATATCTGTAGTTTTTTGGCTTGTTTTTGTGTAACCTTTGTAGTTTATCTATTTCCAGTGTGAATTGGTCACATCTGCATTCTGTGGTGTAGACTTTATGCTTACTGCAAAGCATTTGGCAGTTTTTTTTTACCCTCCCTTGAATTGCCCGACTTGTGACGTCACTCTTCTTTACCTGTGTCTCAGAAGCAGCTAGAATACAGCTTCATTTATTTGTGAGTCTCTTCCTCTCTAAGTCTCTTAAAACATTTGGTTGTTGCTTTTCAAGAAAATATAGAACTGTAGTCATCCTTTGAGTGACAGACATTTTTCTTGCTATTATCAGATTTTCGCTGCTCACCTGCCCTTTTGTGTACATAATTTTTCTTTTCGATGCCAAATTTTATTGTAAAAGACTTGTCAACAGCAATTGAATTCAACCTGTAAATGTAATGGAAGTGAAGATGTGTGAATGGTTTAGACTAAGTTCATCGTGTTGTTGTTATGTGCCGTGGAGTCGGTTCCAACTCATAGTGACCCTGTACAGGATTTACGAGGCTGTACATCTTTATGGGAGCAGAAAGCCTCATCTTTCTCCCGCGGAACAGCTGGTAGTTTTGAACTGCTGACCCCGAGGTTAGCAGCCAGATTCATAACCACTGTGCTACCAGAGCTCCATCTAGGTACCTCCAAACCAAACCCATTGTCATGGAGCTGATTCTGATTCATACTCACCCTGTAGAACAGAGTCAAAACTGCTTCTTAGGGTTTCTGAGGCTGTACATCTGTATGGGAGCAGACAGCCGCATCTTTCTACCTTGGAGTGGCTGGCTGGTGGGTTGAACCACTGACCTTGTGCTTAGCAGCCCAACACCTGACCCACTCCCACCCATCCTGCACAGTTACAGCACATCCTGCTTTCCAGAGTGTTACAGTGTCAAAGATATGTGTCTCCTAAAGGAGCTCTGGTAGCGTAGTGGTTACGAATCGGGCTGCGAACCTTAAGGTCAGCGGTTCGAAACTACCAGCCGCTCCGCAGAAGAAAGATGAGGCTTTCTACTCCCGTAAAGATTTACACCCTCGGAAACCCTGTACAGGGTCGCTATGGGTCGGAACCGACTCAACGGCACTTAACAACAACAACAAAGCAATCTTAACTCATTTCATAAATATCTTTTCAGTTCATATATATCAACCTTATTCTTTTTAAAATGACTTGAAAAATTATTACTGGCATATATATATATATACAATATAATTTACTGTTTCCTCTGCTGATGGATCTTATTTCATTTTCAACAATTTAGTAACAATTTAGTCACCAGAAGACCTGGTTGTATAGTGTGTTACGTGTTGGACTGCTAACAGCACATTCAGCAGTTTAAATCCAGCCACCACTCCGTAGGAGAAAGATGAGGCTTTTTGCTCTTGTAAAGATTCACAGCCTCAGAAACCCTATAGAGGGTAGCTATGAGTTGAAACCAACTTAACAACAAGTAGCTAGGTTGGTAGCCTGCTGTGCCATTTTATAGAAGAGGAAACAGAGGTTGAATAATTGTCCCAAACCCTAGTCCAGAAGAGATGGGTTCAGAATTAGCAAGCAGTTCTGCCCAAATTCTGTGCTCTAAGCCTTATTGGCTGCGCTGCTTTGGTGGGGAGGCTGAACTCAGCTCCCCATGTCCGCTGTGCTAGAGGATTCCACCAGTGGTTGGTGACTCCTCGTTCAGTTCTTTGCGTTAGGATGCATGTTCTGCTCCTGAATTGTTGGGGTAAGAAGTGTAGCAGTTTCAGTTGATTGCCTTCACCCGGCCTGTCTTTGGCAGATTGAAACTGATGTTTTGCTGTTCCCGCCTGTGGAGCACTTGTCATTTAAGTTGGCTTTTGCAGAAGCTTGATTTATTAAAAGAAACAACAACAATAAACAGATTACTTCAACATCATGAGATTTGCCTTTGAATATATTAATGTTGGAGCAAGTTTCCTTTTTTGTTTTTTTTTTCCCTTTTCACTTTGATGGAAATATTTTGTTGGTATACCGACCAAAAGCAATTGCTTTTTGGTTAGCACTTTAAAATGTCTTCAAGACAGATTTCAAAGCACAAACTGCTGATGACAATGCTTAATTGAAAACAGATATTTAAATTTCTGCTTCTTTTCTCATCCTGAACATGAATAGATCATGAATGGGAATATTCTTTCTGAAGAGCCATTGATAATATTTATTGTGGAAGGTGGAATGTTATTGTGTTATTCCGGAAACAGACTAGAAAGAAGCTGTCCTTTAAAAATGAAAAAATTAATCATTTCGGTAAAACATGTATATTTTTTCTTTTTGCCATCTTAATTGTTTTGGAGTGTACAATTCAGTGACATTAATTACTTTTTATCATATTGTATAACAGTTGCCTCTATAAATTTTCAAAAAAGTTTTCCTCCCCTTACCAGAAACCAAGTACCCCATCAACTTGGTAGCTCCCCAATTTCTCATCCTGCCAGCTTCTTGCAGATAGTAACAAAGCTTTCTCTCTCTGTGTGTTTGTGGCAGTTTCCTTTTAACCAGTGATTACGACAGGGAGGATGTATAAATTGAGTGAATTCGCTAGTGCTCAAATCCTACCGTGTTTCTTACAGACAGACAGTAGTGCTGTGTGAAGACTAGGGTTGTCTCTGGCCTGCAGAGTGGCCACAAAAAGGGCAGGCAGCCCGTTAGCTTACTCTGGGGCAGGCATTTGACAACCGGTTGCAGGAGAGCCATGGAATTTATGAATACCTTGATTTAGAAGACTTGCGAACTCAAGGTGCCAGCGTTCCACGTGGCGGGGGGACGCTTGTGTATTTGTTGGCATGGAGAAATGAAAGCATAAAGGGTGTTTAGTTTTACTGAGCTAAAAATCCCTTCTCGTTATTATAAGACCCAGTGAGGTTCGCTTTGGCAGTGTTGGCAGTGTGTTGTCTTTGATGGTGTTGCTGGAACGTTTTTCTTCAGCTCTACCCTTGAATCGGAGCACTGTTCTCCAGGCCTCATTAGACTAATTGGACGTGGCTGAAAAAAACGAGCCCTCGTTATACTGGAAGCCAGTTAGTTGAAATAAGCCTTTCAATTGGTTTGCAAAGTTCTAAATTTAACTTTTGAAATTTTTTTATTATAATGGTAAAATGGGGGAGAGTTTGGGGGAAATAGAAGAGTGGTTTTCTTAGTGCCCTTGTGTTGTTACAATGGAAATAGCACTACTGGGTGCCTTCAACAAACACACATTTATTTTCTCACTGTTTAGGAGGTTAGATGTCTGAATTCGGGGTGTCATCTCTGGGGGACGGTCCTTGTCTCTTCAGTTTGTTTCCTGGTGTCTTAAAGATCTCCACGTGGCTTGGTGTCAGTCACCCCCAATCTCCACTTCTTTTGCTGTTTAATCTCTTTTATATCTTAGAAGAGATTGACTGAAGATGTACCCTACACTAATCCTGCATCACTAACAGTACAAAGACCGCCCATTCCCAAATGGGATTATAACTATAGGTGTAGAGGTTGGGATTTATGACACATGTCTTGAGGGGATATAATTCAATCCACAGTGGTGATTAACCACATAGAGTATTGCATCAGAGTTAAACCCATAAAAAATTGTTGATGCTAAGAGAGACCACAACAAAACTGAGTAAGGAGTTTCAAAAGTAGATTTAATAAAGCACCTTACCCAGCAGCCTTCTTCCCTGGGGAGGAATCTCAGAATGTAGGGAGGGATGGGAAAGAAGGGCAGTGGGAATGGGAGTACAGGAAGGAAGTAGGAAGGGCGCAGATCCATTGTGAGGATTGCAGGCAATGTCATGAAGCAGATGTGTATCAGCGGTTGTATGGAAAATGAATTTGCTCTGCAGACTTCTACCGCAATCATAATAAAAAGGCAAAAACCCCAGAACAGAAACTATCAGCACAAATTGCATTAAAAAGTATGATACTAACATGTCCTGATGTAGCGCTGTATGATAATGCACTGGACCACAAGGTTGGTTTGAACCTCAGGGTCGGTAATTCAAACCCACTAGCTGCTCCTCGGAAACCCTAGACAGGGTCTCTATGAGTCAGAACTGATTGGAAGGCTTTTAACAACAACAAAGCAAGTAAATATAATTGGAGGGAATGTGGGGAAGTAGGACTGGAAAGAGTTCATGTTGGAAAAGAATGGTCATTTTATTGGGGATTAAAACAAAACAAAACAAAACAAAAAATCCTGTAGGACAGAGTAGAACTCCTCCGTAGGGTTTCTGAGGCTGCAAATCTTTATGGTAGCAGAGTACCTCATCTTCCTTCCAGAGAGTGGTAGGTGGGTTCCAAATGCTGACCTTTCAGTTAGCAGCCAATGCTTAAGCCAGTGCATCAGCAGGTGAACTTTATCTTGTAAATGCTACAAACTCTAATTAATCACTGAACCCTCTAAAGGGCAGAAATGATACAGTAGGATACAGCTTTAGCAAGCCCACAATTCGTTTATGTTACCCAAGTAGATGATGATGACAATACAAGAAAAGCTGATGGATGTCGAAAATAGAATAAGAATATTCACATTTTGAATATTGGATGTACCAGAGAAACTAGTGATGATCAGAAATGGGAATATATATGTATATATATAAAAATATATTCAGGGAAGGTAAGATTGTTCCAGAATTGGGAGGCAGTACCAGTGTCTTTTGAAAATACCCATAAAATTTGATGGAAGAGAAAAAGAGAATCCTTTTCCTTTCTTGGGCAACTAAAGGGTCTTTCTTATTCTCTGATTCCTGCCGTATTTGCTGCTACTCCCTACTGCTTGACTTGAGCCCGGCACATTAAGCTTGATGCACTTGATTTCATATTAAGCACGTAATAGGATTTCCTATACGTTACCCAGAAGAAGGAATGGGTATTCATTAAAAATATGAGACTGTCACTTTGAAGCAGAGAAGGAAATGAGGGAAGAGTCAGGTGAGACTATGGTGAATGGAATTCACCTGGCCATGCTGACTTTGCCCTTTGGTGACAAATAATTTCTCTTTCTCAGACTTTGGGACAGTCTCATTAATCTTCAAAGACCTATGAATATCTTCCTTACAAGAAACACTCTTGGCTTAAAAAAAGACAAGAGCAAGAGGCATTTGAGAGGGAAATGGATTATAGCAATTTAAAATCAGATGATAAACTAGACAATATATTGTAAGACCTGCATGTGGCATATAAAATGAGTTTCAGACAGGTTAGCAACAACTGCTATGCATCGGAATTCCATTTTAAAGAGGTTTATATAATTTACTTATTGAATAGGAGATATTATCAAGAGGAAAAAGTACTAACAATTCTGTTAATAAAATATCAGTGTGAGGGGGAAAAATGGTAAGTAGAAAGGAACTTGATTATCTTCTGGTCTAGTTCAAAAGGAAATAGAAATTTGCTACTAAGATCACACACATGATTGGAGAAAGGAAAGGCATCAATAAATACAATCTTGGGAATGTGGAGTGATGTAAATACATCAATTGTAAGGCTAAATGTGAAGCAGAATATCACTAACTCCTATTCAACACTAATCCAAACCACCCATTCTTTCATTCTAGGAGACATAATAAAAACCAAGTGATATAAATAGAATCAAAACCTGGGGAAATCAAATTCACTATGCAAGGGCTACTTTGATAGTATCAGATAAGTAACTTCATAGCATTAAGCTTTAAGATAGATAAAAAAGGTTACTGCAAATGATAAAAGGTTCATTAAAGAACAAATACCAGATTCATCCACTGCAGCTGCGTCCATTCTGGCTTAGTGATTCCATATAGGGTTTGCGAGGCCTTGAAGAGAACAGAAAGTCTCATCTTTCTCCTGAGGAGTGGCTGGTGGGTTTGAACTGCTGACCTCATGGTTTATTCTACAGCACCATCAGGGCTCCTTAAATATTTGATAACCAAAACCCAGCCCCACCACCATCTAGTCAATTCTGACTCCTTGTGACCCTGTATAGGGTTTCTGAGGCTGTAAATCTTTGTGAAGTGCTGCTGAGTCGATTCCGACCCAAAGAGACCCTGTGTAGGGTTTCCAAGGAGCAGCTGGTGAGCTTGAACCACCGACCTTGCAGTTCAGACGACTTTGCAGTCTGATGCATTAGCCCACAGTGCCACACCATAAATCTTTAGTGTAGCAGAAAGCCTCGTGTTTTCCTGTGGAAAGGCTTGTGGGTTTGAACTGTCAGTCTTGCTATTAGCAGTCCAGCGCATACCCTACAGTGCCACAGGTCTCTTCAATATCTGGTGCTATTGTTGTTAGTGTTGTCAAGTTCGTTCGGACTCATAGCGACCCAAAGGAGCAGCTGGTGGGTTTGAACTGCCAACCTTATGGTTTGCAGTCCATTGTTTATTCTTGTTCAAATATCTGGTTTTGTGAGAAGTGCCGTCGAGTCAGTTCCGACCCATAGAGACCCTGTATAAATATCTGGTTGTTGTTGTGAAGTGCCGTCGAGTTGATTCCAACCCATAGTGACCCTGTATAGGGTTTCCAAGGAGCAGCTGGTGAGCTTGAACCGCCGACCTTGCAGTTCAAACGACTTTGCAGTCTAATGCATTAGCCCACAGCGCCACATCAGGGCTCCAAATATCTGGTTGTTGTTGTTGTTAAGTGCCGTTGAGTCAATTCTGACCCATAGTGACCTTGTATAGAGTTTCCAAGGGGCAGCTGGTGAGCTTGAACCGCCGACCTTGCAGTTCAGACGACTTTGCAGTCTGATGCATTAGCCCACAGCGCCACACCAGGACTCCTAAATATCTTCTAGTCCCTTTTAAAATGGTGCAAGGAATTAGGAGCATCATTAAAGGCTGACAAATTTTGGAAGGCTAGCTATTTAGATAATCTGTAGTTTTAAAGAAAAAGTCAATGGGAATAAGAAAATGCAGGAGTCCTGGTGTGGTACTGTAGGTTAAGCACTGGACTACTAACTGCAAGGTTGGCAGTTCAAACCCAGCAGCCGCTCCTTGGAAACTTCATACAATGTCTCTATGAGTTGAAACCCCACACTTAACAACAACAAAGGTGTGTAAGTCTCTGCTGTTGGAATGGTGGGTGGAAGTGCCAGGAAGCCTGCAGGGATCTTTCCTCCACACACCTGCTCCCTTGACCTGTGGAAGTGCACTTCTGAGAGGAAGCTTTGCGGATAAAGCCTTCCCTGCTAATGAGAAGGTGGATTTAGATAGGAGTTGGGCTTAGTAAACCTGACACTGGTGGCTGCCCAAGGGACTCGTCTGCTGGTGGCAGGCAGAGAGGACCTGCCAAGTGGCTGGGAAAGAAAAGTGTAGTTTCGTTTTTATATATTAAGTATTCACACTATTTCAGTGATTAGAGAACATTTTCTTGATTGAATATAGTGTATTTACTTTTTTAAGATTGTAGGATAAGGAGCCCCTCGGTGGTACAACTGGTGATACAAGTGCTCAACTACGAACTGAAACGTGTGGTTTCAGGCACCTAGGAAGAAAGACTTGGCAGTCAGCTTCTAAAAGGTTGTTGTTAAACGCAGCCCTTCAGTTGATTCTGAGTCTTCGGGCACAGTTCGAGTTTGTACCCATGAGGTCACCATGCATTGGAATTGACCCGCCAGCAACTGTGTTTTTTTTTTTTTTTTTTTAGTTGTTTGTTTGTTTATTTTATAAAATTAGGAATTATATAGAGTTTTGCTGCTCAAAGTATGAACCACAGACCAGCAATATCAGCATTCCTTGGGTCACAGTCTGCATTTTAACAAGATCCCTAGGTGGTTTGTGTACATACTCCAGTTTGGGAAGTCTAGCTAATAGTATGAACTGGGTTCAAATCCCAGTTCCCTGCCTTGACGTTGGCCAGGTGTCTTATAATGTTTTAATTCACTATGTCTTCATCTGTACCTAAGGGTAATAGGGGTTCTTACTGAGTACAAGTATTTCAATAAGATGTGTCTAAAGTACTAAGACTTTATAATTGCCCACTCAATATTAGTTTTAATTAGTAATTATTCAGATTTATCATAAAAACTGGAATAAGGTAGAAAACATAACATACAGCTTTTTAGCCTAAAGACTTGACACATTGACCTGTGGTTTTTTAAAAAAAAATTACATAGTTTAAATCATCGTAGGATTCTAATTTCAGAATTTTATTTTCTTACAGTTTAGGCTAGGTGAACTCAGGGCGCTGGCTCTAGAGGAAAGCTTCCTGTTTCTGTGGGCTCTGGGGGGAAGGCCTCTGTCTCTTTTCAGCTTTTATTCCTTGGTGACCATTTGATCTTCACCTGGCATGACATCCATTTGCTCCATCTCTGCTTTCCTAAATGCTCTTTCATCCCAACAAAGATTGACTGAAGGCACACCCTACACAAATGCATCATTTAATATAACAAAGAAACCAATTCCCAAATGAGTTTATTGTTGTTGTTCAGTACCATCCTGTGATCCTGTTTCCTAGTATTGCCTGATGGATGAGTTTGAACTGCCAACCTCGTGGTTCAAACCAATGTTACGGTTCAGTGTTTATACTACAGTGACACACCATGACTCCTATGTTGTTGTGTGCTGTTGAGTTGGTTCTGACCCATAGCGACCCTGTATAGGGTATCTGAGGATTGATGGTGAGCTTGAACCACCGACAACACCAGGATCCATTGGGCACCATGATTGAAAACAGTTGTTGTTGCTGTTGTTAGGTGCCATCGAGTTGGTACCAAGACATAGTGACCCTATGCACAACAGAACAAAACACTGCCCAGTCCTGGGCTAACCTCACAATTGTTGCCACGCTGGAGTGCATTGATGCTGCCACTTGGCCAGTCCATCTCCCTGGGGGGTCTTCCTCTTTTTCTCCAACCCTCCATCTTACCAAACATGATATTCTTCTCCAGTGGCTTGTCCCTCCTGACAATATGTCCAAAGTGTGAGAGACGAATTTTGGCCATCTTGGCCTCCAAGGAGCACTCTGGCTGCACTTCTTCCAATACAGATCTGTTGGTTCTTTTGGCAGCCCATGGCACCTTCAGTATTCTCCTCCAACACCATAACTCAAATGAATCAGTTCTTCTACGGTCTTCCTTTTTGACTGTCCAACTTTCACATGAAACCTGCAACATGCAGATGATCCAATCTGGCTTGCTGAAAGTGAAGAGGTCTTAACTGAAAACAGTTAGTAAATGGTAAAATGCTGCCTACATTGATTGTCATTGTAAGTGGAGGATGGCCTTTATATATAGGAAAAGCCTAAAAGCAAATACCAATGGACTCTCCAATTTCACTTTTTAGGTCTTTATCTTAAGTCATTTGGGGTGTGGGGAGAGATTCAGTGTGAGTCTCGTTTTTATGATGGTGAAACTCTGAAAAATAGCAAACTGCTTTCCTAACACAAGTGAGCTCTCACACAGCAGTGTGCTGAGGTCCGGTGCGGATTGGAGGACGATGGTATAGATCTGCACTCTCCAACAAGACAGCCACTAGCCGGCGGTGCCTATTTAAGTCAGTTAAGATTAAATAAAATTCCAAGTTCCATTCTTCAGTTGCGCTAGGTATATTTGAAGTGCTCACTGACTTCATTGGCTAGTGGCTTCCCTGTTGGACAGCTCAGAGATAGAGCATCGCCATCATTCAAGAAAGTTCTGTTGTACAGCACAGCTTTCCAAGGGTAAGCTTTTCTTACATGAAAAGAAAATCATTATAAAGCAGAATCATTCAAATTTGTAGTGCATGTGTGTTATAAATTTCCCTAAGTTGTTGTTATTGTTAGGTGCCATTGAGTTGGTACCGACTCACAGCGACCCTGTGCACAACAGAACAAAACACTGTCCGGTCCTGTGCCAACCTCACAATCGTTGGTACGCCTGATCTCACTGCTGCTGCCACGTTGCCAGTCCATCTTGTTGGGGACTTTACTCATTTTCTTCGACCCTCCACTTTATCCTTCTCCAGGGACTGGTAATTCCTGATAATATGTCCAAAGTATGAGGTACAAAGTCTAGCCATCCTGGCCTCCAAGGAGCACTTTGGCAGTACTTCTTTCAACACAGATCTGTTTGTTCTTTTCAGTCTATGATATTTTCAATATTCTCCTCCAACACCATAACAAAAATGCATCAATTCTTCTATGATCTTACTTACTCACTGCCCAACTTTCACATGCATATGAGGTTATTGAAAATACCATGGCTTGGATCAGGTGCACCTTAGTCCTCAAACTGACAACTTAAAAAAGAGGTCATGTGCAGCAGATTTGTCTAATGCAATATATTGTTTGATTTCTTGACTGCTACTTCCATGAGTGTTGATGGTGGATCTGAGCAAAATGAAATCTTCAATAGCTTCAATCTTTTCTCTATTATAGGGATGTTGTTTATTGGTCTAGTGGTGAGGATTTTCGTTTTCTTTACATTGAGATGCAATCCATCTCACGTAAAGAAGGCTTGTGGTCTTTGATCTTCATTAGTAAGTTTGTTAAGTTCTCTTTGCTTTCAGTAAGTAAGGTTCTATCATCTGCATGTTGCAAGTTTTTAATAAGTCTTCCTCTAATCAAAAGTACATGTCATTTCTTGATTTTTAGAAATTTTACAAATTTAGACAAATCTTGTCCTTCGTGCCCCACTCACCAAAAGCTAGAGATCTGGTATAAGCCAAAAGGAAATCTTCCTCTTGTTCTAGTAGTTTCTTTCAGGACCCCCAGGTACCTGACCTGGTCACCAATGTTACTATTATTTTGTTCCAAACCCTTTTGCTTAACTTGGACTGCCTTATCTTCCAGAACCTTCAGTCCACCTCATTCCCATAAATTAACTGCTGCATACATTTTGCAGCAGTGATTTTCATCAGTTAAGGAGGAAGAAAGTTCCTCTGTCTTCCACATCATTCAGATCGATGAGAAATTGTTATCTATGGGATAGAAAAAGCTTGAAAACCTACTACATTAGTAAATAACAACAACAACAAAACTGGGCCAGGGAAACCTTGATTCCTTTGGAAATATGTCTTCTGCTGTAGTCAAAGAGACCTTAGTAGACACTCCCTAAGAAGATGTAACAAGGCTTTGCAGGGTGGGACCTCTTTCAGCACCCAGGCATGATCATCCTCCCTTCACTGCCGGTGGATGAACTGACACCGGTAACCCTTGTACAGACTTCCTTTGAGGATGGTGTTAGTGTCCAACTGATGCTTTGTTTCTCATTGGTTTTAATAAGTGTGGCCTGCTTGACTCCTGGCCCATTCCTTTCATGAGAGTTGAATTGCAGACTGAAGTAGTGTGTGTCCTTGTTCTGTGTCTGGTCTTGCTATTGACTGTGGCTGTACACGCTCTTCTCACTTATTGACATGTTTAGGCTCCAAAGACGAGTTTGTTAAGGGAAAATAGGCATTGTGCAGAAATGGAGGACGACTATATCAGATCACAAGATGAAGGATGGCTGTACCATTACACAAGTGCCAAATGACATCATTATGTAACTGCGAAATGTCATCATCATATAACCGCCAAACGACATCATTATATAACTGCCAAACAACATCGCTATATAACTGCCAAACAATATTATTATATAACTGCCAAATCTCTGAGAATCTTGGCCCAGGCCATGTAAACACATAACCTTAACTTTGATGTTTGTTACTACCGTATGTTCATCTTTAATGTGCAAAATAGTGAGATATATTTCTCACTATTATTGTAAATGAAATGTCAGATAATGAGCTAGTTCATAAGTGAGGAGTTGCTGTTGTTAAGTGCCGACCCATAGTGACCCTGTATAGGATTTCCCAGAAGCGGCTGGTGAGTTTTAACTGCCAACTTTGTGGTTCAAACGGACCTTTAAATCCAGCACATTAATCCACAGCACCACACTAGGACTCCAAGTGAGGAGTAGGTGTAACTGTGTTTGTAGAGTTTCTCAGAGAACCCTGCTACTGTGGGTGCCCCCTTCTCCAGAAAGTGGCTCTTCCCTATCCAGTGCCAAGCACAGAATTTATCTCTCTTTCTGATGGCTGCCTCAGCCTTGCATTCATTCATGTTGAACTTAATATATGGTATTGTAATTTATTAATGCTTGTTGTATTACTGATTACATGACTAACTTGGGTACTTTAAAATCGGTTTTTAAATAATTACTGTAAATTCTGGAATCTTTGAGACATGAAAGAAGTGAGAGTAAGATAACAAATTGTGATGTCTGTATCACACAGATGGATCAGATCTTAGTATCTGTCATGTTTAACTCAGATTTTTTTCTAAAAGAAAAAGTACAGAAATTGTTAGAGTCTCCTTCATTCCATTTCTTCTGTTTCCATCTCAGAGTTCATTACTGTCTCAAGTGAATGTGTATCCTCTCTGTCTCTGTTTTTGTTTTGTCTATAACAAAAACCTTCCCCGTAACCTTCTGAACTGACCTCTCTGCCTTGAATTTAACTGGCCCAGCAGATCCCCTTACAAGTTTGTGTTTTGATTGGACTTTTTTGAAGGACAAGTATATTACTGAGGGAAGTTGTCTGCAACCATCCACTGATCTCAAACATGTTTTGTTTGTAATAAACCTGTTTATATATGAACTGGGATTCTAATAGCAACTTTTTTTTTGCTTACTTCATGTGTGTGTTTAAACATAAATAAAAACTCCCAACACCAAGCCCCCTGCCACTGAGTCGTTTTTAACTCATAGTAATTCTATGTAGGGTTTCTGAGACTATAAATCTTTATAGGAGCAGGTAGCCTCATCTTTCTCATAAGGTGTACAGTTAGGTTTGAACTGCCAGGCTTGCAGTTAGTAGCCTAATGACTAACCCACAGCACCATATATATGTATATATATGTACTGTTGTTATTAAATGCCATCGAGTTGGTTCCTACTCAGAGTGACCCTGTATAGGGTTTCTGAGGAGTGTTTGGTAAGGTTGTGGGTTTGAACCACCACCTTGTGATTCAAACCAACCTTGTGCTCCAGTGCTTATCCAACAGCGCCACACCAAGCCTCCATGATTATGTATATATATTTTGTTGTTAAGTGCCATTGAGTTGGTTCCAACTCATAGCAACCCTGTATAGGGTTTCTGAGGAGTAGCTAGTGAGCTTGAGCCATCGACACTGTGGTTCAAATCGACATTGCAGTTCAATACATTAACCCACAGGGCCACACCAGGACTCCATGTATGTGTATATATGTATTTCTGTTGTGAGAGAAAGAGAAAAAGAGAAAAAGAGAGATTGAGTGATCTCAAGGAAATGATCCACACAGTTGTGGTGGCTGACAAATCCCAAGTTCATGGATCAAGCCTTTGGCTAAGGCTTCTCCTGATCCATATGGATGCACCATTGGCAGGACAGATGACAGGCTGTTGACTCATGGGACTGTGGAAGTTGGTGAATCCCCAAATTGTCAGATTAGATGACAAACTGCAATTCAGGTCTCAAGAATTAGAGATTAGATGCTGATGAGTTGAATGCAGGATCCCAAGAAAGGGAGACCCTTTCCGGAGCATTCATTTATATATTGGGTACAGGTCAAATCCCCAAGGAAACTCCTCTTACTTTAAAGTGTGACTTTGAGTAAGGGCATGTGTTGAGTGAGGAGAAGACTTGAGTAAGAGTATGACTTCAGTCAAGTCCTGTGTAAGGCTGTGACTCAATATACACCTCACACTAACCTTGCCTCAGTAACATGTAGGGGTTAGGATTTACAAGACATAAAATGGAAGATTAACACATGTCCCAAAATGGAGGATAGTTGCTTCATATCACAAAATGGAGGACAGACACAAAAAACTGAATCATGACCTAGCCAAGTTGACCCATAATATTAACCTTCACAGTGGTCTTATCAATTTATGCTTTCATTAGTGGTTTTTTGCGCTATCTTGTTTTACCACATATCTTCTAACATTTGGAAAGAAGAGTTTTTAATTAGCTTGTCCAAAAATGCAAAATATTAACTTGCCAGAGTTTTAATTTGCTTTCTTCTGATTACTTGTGAAGGGAATGTGGCAAGTCCCCTTTGTGGCACTGAGCAAGTACTGAGGAAATGTCTGAAGAATGAGTGCATGTGTCCTGACTTAGTGACTTCTCAGTTGTGCTTCAGTTTGTCCAATTGATTATATAATAAGACTCTTGATATTTTTTTGTGTGTGTGTGTTGTAAGATGTTACTGCTGTTGTAAGGTGTCATCGAGTCGGTGATATGTTGTTGTTATTGTACTTTCGAGTCAGTTCTGACTCATAGTGACCCTATATAGAGAGGGTTTATGAGGAACAGCTGGTGAGTTTGAACCGCCAACCTTGCAGTTCAGACTGACCTTGTGGTAGAGTGCTTAACCCACAGCATCACACCAGGACTCCATTTTAACCATTTTTGAGTGTTCAATTCAGTGTAGCCAGGATGCTCCTTAGAAGGGAGGATGATAAGACTTTATCTCATGTGTTCTGGCAGTGTTATCAGGAGGGACCAGTCCCTGGAGAAGAAGGACATCATGCTTGGAAAAATGGAGGGTCAGTGAAAAAGGGGAAGACCCTCAAAGAGATAGATTCACACAGAGTTTGCACCTTGGGCTCAAACATAACAATGATGGTAAGGAGGGCCCAGGACTGACCAAGGCAGCGTTTAGTTCTGTTGTACACAAAGTTGCTGTAAGTTGGAAGTGACTCAGTCTAACCTAACAACTTCAGCATCAATTTAGTGGCGTTAAGTACATAAACAGCGTTGTGAAACTAACCCTACTATCAATTCCAGTTCCTTTTTATCACCCAAACTAAATTCTGTACCCATTAAGTGGTAACTCCCCATTACACTGTCCTTGAAACCTGTTTTCTACTTCCTGTTTCTATAAATCTGCCTGTCTGGAAACCTCATGTAAGTTGTTACAATGTGTTGTTGAATTGGTTCTGACTGATTGTGACCCTGTAGAGGGTTCCCAAGGCTATAAATCTTTATGGGAGCAGAAAGCCTTATGTAAGTAGAAGCATGCAATATTTATCCTTATTTCAATCAATACTTAGCCAGTTTGTCCTTACTATTGTTGTTGTTAAAGTACTGTCAAGTCGATTCCAACACATAGTGACCCTCTATAGGGTTTCCAAGGAGCCAGTGGTGAGCCTGAGCCACCGACCTTGCAGTTCAAATGACTTTGCAGTCTGGTGCATTAACCCATAGCGCTACACCAGGACTCTTTGCCCTTACTATGGCTGCATAATATTCTATTGGATGGATATGGTACATTTTTTTTTATCTATTCATCGATAGGACTCCTGGTATGGTGCTTAGGATAAGCATTGAACTGCAAACCAAAGGTTGGTGGTTCAAACCCACAAGCCACTCCTTGGGCACCCTATACTGGATTGCTCTGCGTCAGAACCAACTTGACAGCACTTTAGCAACTCAGCAACAGCATCATCTGTAAGTGGATAGCAGGTTGCTTCCACTTTCTGGCTAGTGTGAATAATGCACCTATGAACGTTGGTGTGTACAGTCCACTCTGAGTTTCTGCTTTCAATTTTGGGTATATGCCTAGGAGTGGAATTGCTGGGCCACAGTGGCTTTTGGATTTTATATGAAGAGAAACAAGAACATTTTCTTCACCCTTGAGTACTGTGGTCCTAATAATGGTCTACAAAGAGGAATGAGGGCCACCGAGGACTGAAAACGGTATTCAAGAAACTCTGGGGTTACAGAAACTGTAAGAGAGAAGGATCTTTCCTCAGAGCCAAGAGAGGAAGAGTCTGTCCCCAGAGCTAATGTCCTGAATTTTGACTTCTAGCTTCCAGAAGTGTGAGAAAGAAAGTTTTATTTCTGAAAGCCACTCATTTGCTGTATTTCTGGTGTGTCAACACTAGGAAACTAATACTCATTGGTATTCATAGCAGTTACACATGGCAGCTGCAATGGAGCTTCTCTTATTACTGTGTATGTCTAGATCTAGATGTACCATGTGTTCCATTCCTTATTAAATTGCCAATTAAATTGATATTGAACACAAAAAGTAAATAAATGCCACCAGTTACCCTCTACCCCACCCTCAAAAAACCCGCCAGAACAGGGGTATGAGGACTCTTGGTCCACTTGAAATTGTCAATCCTGAAATTTCTGGTCACCAGCCATGAATCTGAAGTCAGGTTTTTTTGACTGTGTATTTTCACACTGACCTTTTGAATTTCTGTTCATTTTTGTTCTCCCTGGATTTTAATGTTTTCTTCTCCACCTATTTGATCTTTCTTAGTTAAATTCAAATAGTTCTCCCCCACCTTTGTTGTTGCTAAATGTCATTGAGTCAGTTCTGACTCATAACGACCCTGTATAGGGTTTCCAAGGAGCGGCTGGTGACTTTGATCCCCTGATATTGAGGTTCTTCAAGCGGACGTTGTGGTTCAGTGCTTAACCTTCAGCACTGCATCAGGACTCTGAAATCCTCCAAGTCTTTGGAGTTTGCACGTGAGTTTGCCTGCAAGTTCTACCTAGCAGATGTTTCCTTCATGATCCAGTACACATGGAAGGGTCAGTGTTAAGGAAGATTCTAGAAACAGATTTCTTGAGAATGCGGGGTGTACTCTAGTCTGTTGGTCATCCAGTCAGCTCAGCTCATGGTCTTTATTTGTCTCGACAAGAAAGTACCTTTTCCATCCTACATTTTGGATTGAAGAAGGGTGTACTCACTCTGTAGGGTCACCCTGATGCTGATTTTCCATGTGTTGATGTGCTCTTACCTAAGGGAGTGAACAGCTTGCTTCTGGGAGACTCATTCAGTTTCCTGGGCTCTCTGGAGCACAGCTTTTTAAATGCTTTCTTACGATGCCGTGGAGATTTCAAAATAGAAATGCCCTAGTCCCTAAGATTATTTAGGGCAAGACACTCTGACGCTTCCCCTTTTTTACATAAATCCTTTTCATTTCTTTGAGTGATGGTGTACGAGATCAGAACAGAGAGAAATGGAGATCCTTTAGATTGACTTATGCACACATCCAATCAAAAGCCCATTGCCACTGAGGCAATTCCAACCAGTAGCGACCCCATAGAACAGAGTAGAACTGCCCCATAGCATTTCCAAGCGTGCCGTTTTTTAAGGATGCCATTCTTTAAGCTGTGGGTTGCTAACCTCAAGATCAGTGGTTCAAATGCACCAGCTGCTCTGAGAGAGAAAGATGTGACCGTCTGTTTCCGTAAAGGTTTATGGCCTCAGGAACCCTACGGGGCAATTATACTCTGTCCTATAGGGTCTCTGTGAGTGGGAATAGACTGGATGACAAGGGGTGAATCCTTTAAAGAATTGGACTGCCATGTTTTTCTCTATGGGAGCAGCTGGTGAGGTTCTGTTACTGGCCTTTTGGTTAGTAGCTGAGAGCTTAACCACTGTGCCAGCAAGGCATCTTCTTTGCACATAAAGGACGGACACTATGAAGGACCATTTAGTAGATTGGGAACCCAAGGGTTGGGGACAGAGGCACAGGCAGGCTTTGTAAGATAAATGACTTTGCCACTTAGACATGGTGACCTGAATAAAGATATGAAACCATTTGCTAAAGATGAAACCAAAAGAGAGTCCTGGTGTCGCCCTATAGGGGAAGCACTACACCACAAGGTCGGTTTGAACCGCAAGGCTGGTGCTTCACACTCACCCACCACTCCTCAGAAAACCTATATAGGGTCACTATGAATCAGAACTGACGCAATGGCCCTTAACAACAACAACATACTAAAAGAAGACATAATCAAAACAGCACGGGTATCAGAAGAACAAAGGTATAAATGTGTATGGAGAACAAAGTAGTGTCCTATACTGGCAGCCAGTCAGAGCTGTGGGGAGAGAAAGCGTGGGACAGAAGATTTAAACCCCATTGGACTAGAATTGTCATTACTGTCCATGAGTATTTCCTGAAATCTCCAGAGGAACATAATCCCTTTCTGTGTGGGGGTGTGTTTACATGTGTGTGTTCAGCTCAGTTCCTGGAAAAAATTCGGCATTGAACATTGATTTTCATTTTGTATTTGTTTGCCACCTATTTTACTTGTTGTTGTTGTTATTAAGTGCCATCGAGTCGGTTCCGACCCATAGTGACTCTGCACAGGGTTTCTGAGGCTGTAAATCTTTACGGGAGCAGAAAGCCTTATCTTTCTCCTGCGGAGCAGCTGATAGTTTCGAACTGCTGACCTTGCCGTTCGCAGCCCGATTCGTAACCACTATGCAGTTAAAAAAAAAAATTTTTTTTTTTTTAAATTCTGTTCTTATTGAGAATATGCACAGCAAACCATACAGTAGTACCAACAGTTAGCGCATGTCCTTGTTGGATACATTCTTCATGTTGTGTAACTGTTTTCACTCCCCCCTAAGGGTTCTGTCTAATGTTTCCGATTGCTCTTTTCAATTGGAGCCCATGTAAATAGTTCCTGAAAGAATCTAATGCCCCAGGCAGACATTTTTTACTAGTTAAGTTAAACTATCATTTGATTTTCTTGATTTTAAGAAGACTTCTGAGTTGTTTATGGTACAAAGCTTAAAGATTCTGTCAGTAGTTTCAGGGATTAATCCAACCTTCATGGTTTTAGGATGTTTGTAATCTGTGAGAATTTTAAATTCTGTTCTGCATTTCCCTCCCTTTTGATCAGGATTTTGTCTTTATTATCACTTATTTTCAAATCATCTGTTTGGGATGATGTCACTGACTTTCTAGCACTATTATTTATTGATTATTTACTTGTGAAGCACTGTGGTAGGCATTGTGGAGATAATTTTCCACTGATCTTACATAATGAAGAGTTTACCAAGAAGGGAAAAATGGTCACCTATGTCTCAGATGGCGCTGCGTGTTAATGCACTGGATTGCAAAGTCAGCTTGAACTGCAAAGTTAGCAGTTCAAGTTCACCATCCGCTTCTTGGAAACCTATACAGGGTTGCTATGAGTCGGAACTGACTTGATGGTTCTTAACAACAACAACACAGTAATGTGGTGATGATGAGGACACAAATGCTTGCAGATTTCAGAGGAAAACCACATTGTTTCTGGCTATGATGGCCAAAAGGTAACTGAAGGAGGTCTGTGGAAATGATAGAAGGAAGATTAGCATCCCAGGATGGCCTGGGCAGAGTCCCAGAGGTGGGAAAAGATGCAGTGCAATTGGGGAACCACAGATATTATAATTTGCTGGAGTCTCAAAGAGCAATTTGAGGACTCGAGTGCATCTGACCCAAGCCATGGTATTTTAATTAGCCTTATATGCACGTGAAAGTTGGACAGTGAATAAGGAGGACTGAGAAGAATTGATGGATTTGGGTTATGGAGTTGGAGAAGAATATTGAAGGTACCATGAACTGTCAGAAGACCAAACAAATCTGTGTTGGAAGAAGTACAACCAGAATGCTCTTCAGAAATGAAGGCAGCCAGCGTTTATCTCACGTACATACTTTGGACATCTTCTCAGGAGGGATCAGTCCCTGGAGAAGGATATGATGCTCGGTAAGGTGGAGGGACAGTGAAAAAGAGGGGGACCCCAACAAGATGGCAGCAACAATGGGCTCAAGTGTAGCAGCAATTGTGAGGATGGCACAGAAACGAGTGGTGTTTTCTTTCTGTTGTACATAGGGTCGCTGTGGAGCAGAACCAACGTGATGGCACCTAACAACAAGGAGCAGTGGGAGATAAAGCTAGAAAGATGACCTAGTCTCTATGAAGACATCCTTCTACTAATAATGTTTCCAATTATTGAGTACTTCCTGTGCTCAAAGGAGTCCTGGTCACCCAATGGGTTAGGCATTGGACTGCTAACTACAAGCTTGGTGGTTCAAACTCACCTGCTGTTCCACAGGACAGATGAGGCTGTATGTATGTGCTTGTAAAGATCTTGTAAAGTCTCGGAAACCCTATCTAGGCACACTAAGAGTTGGAATAGACTTGGGTTTTTGTTTCTTTGTTTTTTGTGTCTAAGACACTGGACACTTACACACATTCTTTTGTTGAGTCCTCTGGGGACCATCATGATCACCTTGTAGGAAACAAACTCAGAGAGATGAACAATGTGCTGGGACCTTGAGTAAGAGCTGTGCTGTCAGTGGCTGATGGGAGGGAAGAAGGCCTGGATTTGGACTCCTTGGCCAGAACTTGTTTCATGAATGGTGACAGCTGAGACTGGATTTACGAATGAGGGTTAAGAAGTTGAGCTGAGGAGGAAGTGGAGGCAGCAAAGCATCACTGATTAGCACAGGCCAGCAGTTCCCAGGTTTGGATTCCATGACCAGTATACTAATGAAGGGCAAACAAACCAAGAAAAAACGGACTAGTGATGTTGGGGTACCAACTTTTATTTGTTCCAATGTGAGTCCTTGAAAGAAATCAGTCTGGACTACCACCAACATTTTCTAAAGGAAAGCATGTTTTATTTCTGACGTGTAGGAAGGAGCAGTTCATGCTCAGAATATATATACTAATGGAATGAAGCCCTTGGGTGGTGCAAATGGTTAATGAGCTCAGCTGCTAACCAAAGCTTGCTATTTGAGTCCATGGAAGAAGGGTCTAGTGATCTGAATTGGGAAAACACAGTCATTGAGAGCTCCATGGAACACAGTTTACTCTGACACAGTGTGGCGGTGTCAGGAGGTGGAAGTGGCTTGGGGGTGGTGGTGGTGGTGATGTACCGTGGAGTCGGTTCTGACTCATAGCAACTCTGCATAGGGCTTCTGAGGTTGTAAATCTTTACGGGAACAGAAAGTCTCATCTTTCTCCTGGAATGGCTGGTAGTTTGGAACTGCCGACCATGCGGTTAGCAGCACGACTCGTAACCACTGTTAGCAGAGCATCTTAACTCTAAAATGAACCCACTGAAATTTGTTTTTGTTTTTAACATTATGTTTATTGTATCTTAGGAGTAAGTTTCGGGGTAAATTGGGTTCTCATTTAATAATTTTTATACAGATTGTCCCATGTCATTGGTTTTGTTTTCCACAGTGTGTCGGCCTTCCATACTGTGTACTGTTTCCATTGTTATAACTTTTCTGCCACCCCTGTTGCCTCCTCATCTTTTCTTTGGGGTAAATAGTGACTGTTTTGTTTCATATAGTTGCTCATTTAAGGAAGCAGAGTCCTCACAGGTGATACTGGTTATTTGATAAGCCAATTTGTTATTTGGCTGAAAGGTGACTTCTGGAAGTGGCTTCAATTCTAAGGTCAAAAGGTGCCTTAGAGTTCAAAGTGTATCTTAAGGGCAGTAGTCTTAGGGCTTCTTGTGGTCTCTTACCAGTCCAGTAAATCAGGTCATTTTTTAGAAATTTGAGTTTTGTTTTATGTTTTTCTCTTCTTCTAGCCAAAATCGTGTCCTTGGTCAGAATGGCCAGTAGTGGTAACTAGGTACCGTCTAGTACTTCCGGCCTCAGGCGAAAGCAATTCTTTTCTTAATTTTCTGATTCTGTCACTGACCAATGAACATTTTGCAATGGACCAGGCTATTTTTGCAACACACATTTGGAAGCCCCTACTGGGGATTTGTTTAAGGAGCTCGAGTAGCGTAGTTGTTTTTAGGTGCCATCGAGTCGGTACCAACTCATAGCGACCTTATGCACAGCAGAACGAAACACTGCCTGATCCTGTGCCAACCTCACTACCATTGCCATGCTTGAGTCCATCAATGCTGCCACTTGGCCAATCCCTCTCATTGGGGATCCCTCTTTTTCTGTGACCCTCCACCTTACCAAACATGATATCCGTCTCCAGTGACTGGTCCCTCCTGACAACATGTCCATATGAGAGATAAAACCTGGCCATCCTGGCCTCCAATGAGCACAATGGCTGCACTTCTTCCAAAACAGATCTATTGGTTCTTTTGACAGCCCATGGCACTTTCATTATTCTCCTCCAACACCACAACTCATAAACATCAATTCTTAGCATAGTGGTTATGAATCGGGCTGCTAACCTCAGGGTCAGCAGTTTGAAACGACCAGCTGTTCTGCGGGGGGAAAGATGAGGCTTTCTGCTGCCGCAAAGATTTACAGCCTCGGAAACCCTGTACAGGGTCGCTATGAGTCGGAACCGACTCCACAGCACAATGACAACAGCAACAACTGGGAATTGTTTGGACTCCTGGTGTGGCGCTGTAGGATAAGAACTTGGCTGCTGATTGTAAGGTTGATGGTCCAAACCTACCAGATGCTTCTCAGAAACCCTACACAGGGTTGCTCAGAGTTGGAACCAGCTTGACGACACTTAACAACAACAATGGGGACTGTTCTGTCCAGAGGCTGAGGGTGGGGGCTGAGGACAATGACAGGTTGTGGGGAGGTAGGTAATCGTGTGCAGGTTTGTGCAGATTTATGGGAGGGGTTTCAAGAGCAGGGGTCTCTGGGTGGTGCACACAGTTAACACATTTGGCTGCTTTTATTAGATTGGAGATTCAAGTCCATCTAGAGGCACCTTGAAAGACAGCTCTGTTGACCTACATCTTAGAAAGTCAGCCACTGAGCCCCTGTGGAGCACAGTTACACCTGAAACAAGTTCAGCCACCTTGATTTGAAGTCGTCTTGATGGCAACTAGGCTGCGAACCTTAAGGTCAGCAGTTCGAAACTACCAGCTGTTCCATGGGAGAAAGAAGGCTGTCTGCTCCCATAAAGATTTACAGCCTCGGAAATCCTGTACAGGGTCGCTATGAGTCGAAACTGACTCCACGGCACATAACAACAACGAACGTTTGGTTTTCTAGGGCAGGGAGCGCTCACTGCTTTAGGAGATGGGAGAGTGTTTATGAAAAGAGGGAGAGGGAAAGGGGCAGATCCAACATGTATTTAGCACCTGCCAGAGTATGTTGTGAAGTCTTGGTGTGGTACTGTAGGAGAAGCACTGGACTACTAACCAAAAGGTTGGTGGTTCAAACCTACCTGCTGCTCCTCAGAAACTCTGTAGGCTTGCTATAAGTTGAAATCGACTCCACGGCACTTAACAACAACAAACCACAAGAGTACTTTGTGATTCTGGACTGCTCATCCTCATGGTGAAGTTCAAAACCCACCTGCCACTCCGCAGAAACCCTGTTCGGGATCACTATGCGTCGGAACGGACTCAGTGGCACTTAACAACAAGAGTATTTTGTGAGTCTTATCTCACTTAATCCCATAAGAATTCTTGGTGACAGAAGCCCTGTTGTTCCCATTTTATTGAGTAGGAACCTGAAGTTCAAGTTCAAACTCAGCCATCTAACAACCACACCAGAGTTGAGGTTCAGAATGAGTCTGTCCAACTCTAATTTCTCTCCACGGATGGCCTTGATATACTGTGTGGAATCTTTTCAATTATTAGCTAATCAATCTATTTAGAGTAACTGGTGATGTGCCAAGATGCATTTCTTTTCGCTTTGGGATTTTAAAAGTTGGTTGTCTTGTGTTTTTGTTACTGTTTCATTTAGTTACATTCCTAAAGTGGGACTCATTGTTTAATGATTGGCAGATGGCACTCAGTATATAGATTTCCATTTTATGGAAATTTTCCCCTAAGTGCATCTGGTGTGCCTCTGAAGTACCCAGCTTGGCTTCAGTATTTTTATACAGATGGGCCTTACATGAAGATGGCAGCCTAGAGCTCATCCATGTTCTCTCCTCCTGGAAACTGAAACTCAAGAGAAAAGGACCCATATACTGCCACTGAATCTATTCCAGCTTCTAGCGACCTTATGAGAGACCACAGGACACAGTAGAACTGCTCCACAGGGTTTTCCAAAACTGTAAATCTTTACAGGCCCAGATGTCCTCATCTTTTTCCCATGGAGTGACTGGTAGATTTTAACCTTTCGTATAACAGCCCAACGCAAACCAGTTAGCCGTTGAATTCACTTCAACTCATGGCTCTCATGTGTGTCAAAGTAGAACTCTGGTCCATACGGTTTTCAATGGATGATTTTTTAAAAAACACTTTATTGTGAATTGGGTGAAGATTTACAGAGCATATCCTTTAGTTTTCCACTCGACAGTTCATACACATTTCGTTTTATCTCACTGATTACAGGCTCCTCAATGTAACATCACTCATCCCACTTCCTCCCAGTGTTTCTTGTTTCCATTACTCATTCTTTCCCAACCCTTCTGAACTTTGTCCTTGGGTCAAAACTGCCCTTTTGATCTCAAATGGTTGATTCTTCTGAGCATAACCTCACTAGTGTTACTGTTCCCCTTGCAGATCTATCTGTTGTTTGGCTGAAAATCGAGCCAGGTGGGTGAGTTCATTTCCAGACCTGAAGGGTGTCAAAGGTGGATTTGGGGGAGGTAGATTGCCAAGCCCTTCTTTTGGGCATCTGCCTCTGAATGGACTCAAACCTTCAACCTTTTGGTTAGCAGCCAATCACTATTTGCATACTCAGGGGCTCCTGATATTCTGGATCCTTCCAGGATTTCAACTCTGGCCTCTACATTCTCAATCCAGACTCTCCCCATCTATGTCAGGGAGACAGCTCAGCTGACAGTGGAGTGAACCCCCCAGGGGGGCTTTCTTGAAAACTTGTAATGGAATCTTTGAACAGTTGCCAAACGATGGTGTTCAGATGTTTAGCCATTTTTCTTTGTTAATGGAAGCTCTGGCTAGCTAGTTGGTTAATGGGGCCCAGGCTCTCCCAGGTCACTTACTTCCTAATTTTCAAGCATTATCTATGGAGAAAATCCATTCCGCAGAGGCGCAGGATTTAATGAACTCAGAGTTGTGGGCAGCCGCTTTGCTGGCATTGATGGGGGCTTTGGTTTCCAGCTAGGCGGCTGGCTCCGCCCAGGGCCTCATGGGTTCTGAAACCTTCTGTGGGCCTACTCAGGATTCTGCCTCAGCCCTCAACCTGGGCTTTTCTTTCTAGACACGGCTGGTGGTGCTTCCGGATCTTCCTTTTTTGGAAGTTTTCCCCAGTTGGAAGGCAGCCAGATGTTGAAACCAGAGTTGCACACCTTGAGTAAACCCTTCTCGCTTTCAAAAGCAGCCTACAGGGCTTCTCTTGGCAGAACCAGTGCCACCAGGGCGGAGGCGTGTGGGGCCCACATGCGCGTGCGGAGGCTTTTCAGTGCAGCCCACTGATAAAATGTTTATATCAGTGACTTGGTACCAAGGCCTGCTTTGTTTGTTTTAAACATCTTAACAACACACCAGCCATCAGGATGCCGGCTTGTTAGCTTTGGTTTCCTGCTTGTGGTTTTTGTTTTGATGAGGGGTAAAGGAGCTGGTTGGCGGTTCACTCACCAGCCACTCCTTGAAAACCCTATACAGGGCCACTATGGGTTGGAACTCTTTCGACGGCACTTAATAACAATAAAGGAGCTGGAGTACTGGTGTGGCGCTGTAGGATAAGCACTGGGCTGTTAACCAGAAGATGAACGGTTCAAACGCACAGCCTCTCCTTGGAGACCTGTACCAGGGTCACTATGAGTCAGAACTGACTCCCAGGCACTTAACAGCAACAACAAAGTAGCTGGGCCTCATCTGGGAAGAAGCCCACTGGTGGCTCTAATGATCAGATCTCTTGCTTGGTGAGCGTTTATGGTGTGCTCTGGGCACTGTTCTGATTGCTCTACTTTCATCCTCTCTTCATCCTTGCCACATGAACATTAACCCCTTTTTACAGATGAACAAGCCAAATCTCAGAGCTGTTAAGCATTTTGTGTGGAGACAGACCCATCTGAGATGTGTACTGAGTGGGAAAGGGGATCACTTTCTAATGCTGGTTACTTGGAACACCTGGATGAACAGTTCAGGCTCAGAGGGAGCTTACTTAGTTGCAATTTGGATCTGTTTCAAATTCTGGATTGGCCAGAAGTTTCCTAGAGTGATTCTGGGAGAGCGCTGACTTTTGCTGAGGTGTTTCTCTGATGTTTTCTCTCTGGGAGACCTAGTGTGGGTTGGAAATATACTATCACCTCTTCATCCGTTACCTGCTCTGCTTGCAGGTAACCAAGCACCAGGTTCCATTTAACAGGGAGTCTGTACCAATTTATTTCTCACCAGCCAAATATTTTGATCATAGTATCTCATTTTATCTCTTTAAGATGTAAGAGTCATTATAATACCTTTCCTAGAAAGTATTCATATCCTTTGCTTCCCCCCCCCCCCCATTGATCTTTTTCTTACTGATTTGTAGGCGCTCTGGTAGTATAGTGGTTATGAGTTGGGCTGCTAACCTCAAGGTTAACAGTTTGAAATTACCAGCCATTCTGCAGGAGAAAGATGAGGCTTTCTGCTTCCATAAAGATTTACTGCCTTGGAAACCCTTTTCAGGGTCGCTATGAGTTGGAATTGACCCCCCCCCCCCACACACACACACCACCGCCACCATTTTCTCTTATATATTTGTAGTTCTGGTGTGGCACTGCTGTAGGATAAACACTAGACCAAAAGGTTGGATTGAACTGCAAGATCAGTGGTTCAAACCCACCAGTCTCTCTACAGAAACCCTCTACAGGGTCAGTATCAGTCAGAAATGAATTGAAGGACACATTGTCCGGAGAGAACAGTCGCTGGAGAAGGATGTCATGCTGGGTAAGGTGGAGGGTCAGAGAAAAAGAGGAAGACCCCAATGAGATGGATCAGCCAGGTGGCATCATTGATGGCATTAAGTGTGGCTGCAGTAGTGAGGTTGGCCCAGGATCGGACATTGTTTCGTTCTGCTGTGCATGGGGTCACTATGAGTCGGTTCCGACTTGATGGCACCTGACAACAACAACAACAACAGTACCACATATATGGGTGAACACAGTGGCTCCATAGAATAAGTGCTGGTCTCCCAACTACAAGAGCAGCAATTGGAACCCACCAGCCGCTCTGCGGGAGAAAAATGAGGCTTTCTGCTCTCACAAATATGCACAGCCTTGGATACACTTTATAAAGGGTCACTATGAGTTGGAACCGACTCAATGGCACACAACAGCAGCATCAACTTATATATTGAGGAACTTAACCCTTGGTGATGCAAGTTGTGTATATATTTCCCCACTTTCAGACTTATTTGTCCTTTCTCTCTGTAATTTCATATTATTCTTGGAAAGGCCTTCCTCACTCCAAAAACTATATGCCAAAAAACTTGTATTTTCACCTTTTGATTTATTTTTCATATTTAAATATTTAACCCTCCTGGAATTTGTTTATGTGTCGTGTGTGTGTTAGGGATTCCACCTTGTTCTCTCCAGGTGTGTTTACTCATCGTTGCTGTCATTAACTGAATAATCTATCCATCTCCTGTCCACTGACTTGACCTGTTTTAACATTCTATTGTCGTATGATAGTATCATCACAAACTCATTGACTTAACACAGCCCACATTTATTATTAGCTCACAGTTTCTTTGGGTCAGGGTCTGGGCTGTAATCAGTTTTATCTGGGGCTAGACTGGGAAAGGAGCCTGTTCTAAACTCATGTGGTTGCTGCAGAATGTATTTTGTTGTAGGCTGCTTCATTTTCTCTGTCATGAAGAGGCCAGCCTCAATTCTTAGAACTTCATCAAGGCAGCAGAGAAAGACTTGTTGTTGTTTGTTGTTATATGTTGTCGAGTCAGTTCCGACCCATAGCAATCCTGTATAGGGTTTCCAAGGAGTGGTTGGTGAGCTTGACCTGCCGACCTTGCAATTCAAACCGACGTTATAGTCCAGTGCATTAACCCACAGCACTACACCAGGACTCCAGAGAAAGACTTAAGGAGTCTTAAATGCAGTACAATCATGTACATCCCATTACCTTTGCCATATTCTATTGGTTGTTGTTACGTGCTGTTGAATCGGTTCTGACCAATAGCAACCCTGCATAGGGTTTCCAAGGAATAGCTGGTGAGCTTGAACTACCAAACTTGTGGTTCAAACCGATTTTGCAGTCCAGCGTGTTAACCCATTGATTAGAAGCAAGTTATAGGTCCAACCTACAATCATTGGAGGTGATGACCCTGGGAAGTGGGGACCCTGGGGGACTTTAGTAACAGTCTACCTGCGTCTCTGCCTTTATTGAACTGTACATTTCCAACCTATTTCTAGAACACCGCTAGCTTTGAAGGAGTGGGTAAAGGAAAAGGCTCGTCCCTGGTTGGGGTACACCTAGAGGACCCTCAAAAGAAAGACCTGGCATTTTATTTCCAAAAAAGCAGTCACTGAAAACTTGAGGACAGTAGTTCCATTCTGACACTAAGTCCTTGCCACGAGTTGGAGCTATCTCACCGGCATTGTTTAGAGGAAGGGCGGGCCTGTCCTTTAGGATAGGCAGGAGGCACTGTAGAGCAGTAAACATCTTTCCTGACTTAATCACTGTTACAGACTGATTGAAGTTGTTAAGTGCCGTCATGTCTGTTTTGACTCATAGTGACCCTGTATAGGGATTCTGAGACTTTTAAAAATCTTCACGGGAGCAGAAAGCCTCACCTTTCTCCCGCAGAGTGAATTGTGTCCTTCCAAAATCTGTGTTGCAAATCCTGACCTCTGTGCCTGAGACTGAGCTCTCATATGTGACAGGGGTGTCTCTGATACATGGTTAGTGTAGCAGGGATGGGGGAAGAGAGATGCCAAATCACAGGAAGACCAACCACCCAGGAGCTGAAGGTCAAAGAGACAAGGACCTGCCTCTAGAGCTGACAGTGAGAAAGCGTTTCCCTAGAGCTTCCTAAACGTAGAGAAGATCAATTCCACTTGTGGTTATTTCTGTTACAGTGGCACCAGATTACAAAGACTCCTGTTAATGTGTCACCCCAGCCAGCTGTGGGTTCCTCCTCTCTCTGTAACTCCTTTTGCCTTACAAAGGTGGCCAGCTGATTCATGTTCACACATAACCTAGAAACTGACCAGGGCCTTGTGGAAGCTTGCAGCCTCACAGTTCTATGCCTTTGGTCCTAGAAATCTGTGTTTTACTAGGGATTTTGTTCATATTGATGAAGATAATTTTCTGACTGCACCACTGCCTGTAGGTGAATTCAAGTGTGTTGTTGCAACTTGAAAATGTTTTCCTAGTAGAATGCATTAAAGGGTAAGTTGTGGGGTGTTTGAGAGGTTGATGGATTACTGCCAGTCCTTCTCCCTCAAGAACAGGAGCATGAACAACAGGCATCAGAAGAAGGATGGAATTCTCATAGCTGTCTTCTCTCCAGTTCTGTTTCCCATACTTCCTTCAAGGCAAATTTTTGTTACATGCAGTTTGCGGCATCTCCCTCCTCACCGCCCCCCCCCCCCAAAAAAAAAAAACCCTTTCCCTTTTCCCAGAAGTTCTCATGGTGCTTGTTGGAAATAGGTTATTTGCACTGTAAGTCAAAGATGATGGGTTAACATAAATTGAAGAAGACAGAAGCAGCAGCAACTACCAGTATACAAATTGGCTAATGGAGCTGGTGGTGTAATCTCTGGCCTGGGGCTTTGTAGGGTGGAGCCCTGCCTGATAATGTAAGGATAGGAGATGACCGCAGAGGAAGCAGCAGGAGGGATTTTTTTTTGTGTGTGTGTGAGAGAATGTGTCATCAAAAAAGATAATTTCTCTGTTGTTTGTAGTAGAAACTTTTCTGAGCAACTGATAATGCTGTGTAACAGAAATTCAACTGGGTGACTTTGAAGAACATAATTTAGTTTTTCACAGTTCTGTAGGATAGAAGTCCACAATCTAGTCCCTGCGTTTTCAGTTCTTTGTTGTTGTTGTTGTTAAGTGCCGTCGAGTCGGTTCCGACCCATAGCGACCCTGTACAGGGTTTCCGAGGGTGTAAATCCTTACGGGAGTAGAAAGCCTCATCTTTCTCCCGCGGAGCGGCTGGTAGTTTTGAACCGCTGACCTTAAGGTTCGCAGCCCGATTCGTAACCACTACGCTACCAGAGCTCCTTTGGCAGTTCTTAATTTATTGTGTGTCTTACCCATTTTGTGCTTGCTTCTCTGTCTGATCTGCAATTTTTGCTACTCCAAAGTGATTAGGTTTTGGATACACCTGGCATTGACAAGGCCTCACTGATATGGCCTAACAAAAGCTTATTTCCAAGTAAGATTACCTCTGTTGCTGGTGTAGATACCCATGAGTCAGTTCTCAGCTCATGGCAACATTGTGAGTAACAGAAAGAAATACGCTCATGGCAACATTGTGAATAACAGAAGGAAATACACACTGGCCAGGTGGGAGCCATCCTCACAAGTGTTACGTTTTGAACCCATATTGGCAGCCACTGTTTCAGTCTGTCTTATTGGGAGTCTTCCTCTTTCACTGATCCTCCACTTTAGAAAGCATGATGTCCTTCGCCAGGGACTGGTCCCTCCTGATAATGTGTCCAAAGTAGGAGAGACGAAGTTTGTCTCAACCATCATAGTTTCTAAGGAGCATGTACTTTTTCTAAGACAGATTTGGTTACAATATTCTTGCAAAATACTTTCTATCTACCAACACTGCAATTCAAATGTGTCAATTTGCCAGTCTTCCTTATTCATTGTCCAGATTTCACATACAAATGAGGTGTGTGGAAGTAACCTGGCCTGGGTTAGGTGCACCGTAGTCCTCGAAGTGACATCTTTGCTTTTTATTTTTAACATTTTAAGAGAAGCCTTTTGTACCTGATTTCCCCAATCCAATATATCATATGATTTCTTGACTGCTGCTTCCATGGGCATTGATTGTGAATCCAAGGAAAATAAAATCCTTGACAACTTCAATTTTCTCAATTTATCATGATTTTGCTATCATGATTTGTGGTGAGGATTTTGCTTTCTGTATATTGAGTTGAATACCATACTGAAAGCTGTATTATTATTATTTTTAAATTTTCATCAGCAAGTGCTTCAAGTTCTCTTCACTTCCATCAAGCAAGGTTGTGTCATCTGTACATCACAGTTTTATTGAACGAGCCTTCCTCATATCCTGATGCTGCATTCTTTTTCATATAGTCCAGCTTCTTGGATTATTTCATCAGCATACAGACTGCATTAAGTATGGTGAAAGAATATAATCCTGACACACATCTTTGCAAGCTACTGCTCCTTGGAAACCCTATCAGGGTCGCTGTGGGTTGGAACCAACTTGAAGGTACATAACAACAACAACAAGGGTTGGAGTGAGATTATGTTGGCAATAAACCATCCAGGTAACTGTGTAAGCTTGTTGATGGTGAATTATATCAGAGTGGAATTAATGTTGGGATTGCACGTGGTTACACTCCTGTGTCCCTCCACAGTGTAGTTGTGTATTCAGCTCTGGCTTTGAAGTGGGAAGACAAGGCTGGAGGCGACTTGAGACAGGAGGTGGTGGGAGCTGGCCAGGGCAGCACCTGCTGGAGATTTTGGAGAACAGAGTAGGATGGGAAAATGGAGCAGGAAGCTTTATTGGGAACACTGACTTGGATACAATAGGAAAGAGGCATGATGGAACATCCATTGTCTACTTATTGCCCCCTTCCTGGGACACTGGATGAATTTGAATTAAAGAAAAAATTATGGTAAATATTTATGCAGCAAATCATTTGCCATTCATTACAATTTAGTGACATTAATTGTGTTCATCTTGTTTAGCCACCACTACAATCCATTTCAGAACTTTTTCATCTCCTTCACAGAAGCTTAGTGTCCCTAAACCATGGATGCCCCTCTGTCCCCTCTTCCTGTCCATCCCTAGATGTTGCACGTAAATGGATTGTAAGTCCTTTGCCCTTTGGTGGTTGGCTGACTTCGCTCAGCATGGTGGTTTCAGGGTTCACCCATGTTGTAGCATGCACTGGGACTTCATTTCTCTTCATGACCATTGTATGTATGGGCCACATTTTGTTTATCCATACTTCTGTTGATGGGCAGTGAGCTGTTTCCGTCTTTCAGCTATTGTGAACAGTGTTGTCATGGGCATTGGGGTCTAGGCTTCTGTTTCCATGAAATTTCTAGTCTATGTAGCAATTCTGTGTTTAACTTTTTGAGGAACTAGGTAAGTTTGATTTAATTCATCACCTAACTGTGTTCTAAGGCTAGCCCAAGTAGCATAGTGGATTGCGAACTGGGTTGCTAATGGTTAGGTCAACAGTTCAAATCTACCAGTTGCTCCACAGAAGAAAGATGAACCTTTATGCTTCCGTAAAGATTTACAGCCTTGGACCCTACATAGGGTGGCTATGAATCAGAACCATTTCAACATCACACAACCACCACCACCACCACCAATGATGTTCCAAGCATTGCATTAAGCATGCGGGGGATACTGAATTGAACAACACTTGTTCCTTTTCCCCTGGACCTCACAGTCGAGGGTGGGGAAGGACACTTTGCAGTAACTTTGGGGTGAGGGAACTTCCTTTCCCACAAGAGTTGGTTGTAGTTGAATTGAATTGTGAAGCGGGCTGGGTAGTGATTTAGTGTGGTCTCTGTGTTGGGGGGGTCGTATCTGCTTGTGTTTTAGTTATGTTCCTTTGGCATTTTGTTTTTCTTGGAGTCTTGGAAATGTGCGTGCTTAGAGCATATTTATAACGTATTTTGTTTGGCTGTCATCCGTCTATTGAAACTCAAGGCCAAATGAAGTTTATCAGTAATTTACTTTGTTAGCTTGAAACTTGCATACTTTGGTGTAAGTTGTGCCTGTGGAATGCCTTCCAGAGTAGTTGTAGTTCCATACGAGTGTCTGAGTGAAACCACAACTCTTAGTAGGATAGCTGTGGAGGTCTGGATTTCACTGTGGGTTGGTTAACGTGCCCCGCTCATCGATGGACCAGCCTTCTTTGCTAACACCAGCTGCAATTCAGATGCCCACTCTTCTCAATACATTTACAACTTTAGGGGAGCTGTTTCATCTCAGCCATAAGGGGGGTGTTCTCTGATCCACACAGAGGACAATGCTTCTGTTAGTCTCACCTGTAGTAAGGGGGAGGGGCATGAGACCAGCTCAAGGTAGTCAGCTATGTGATAGATATGCTAGGAGGTTGCTGGGAAAAGCTACGTTTCTCCTTTTTAGGTATTTACCTGAAAATAATACTTTCTTCTTCCTCTGGTGCAGGGATTAGCAAACAATAGCCTGCAGGCCAAATTCTGACTGTTGCTTGTTTTTGCAGATAAAGTTTTATTGAGACACAGTCCATTAATTTAATCGCTTTTTTCATGCTACAATGGCAGAGTTGAGGAGTTGCAACAGCAGAAAATATGTACTATTTGGCACTTTCCAGACAGAATTTGCTGATCTCGCTCCAGAGGAATCTGAGTGTGTTGTCTGGAACTGAGGCAGCCATTTTGTACCGTGAGGGGAGCCAGTCTGAGAGCAGAATGGCACAGTGTGGGTGCCGGAGTGGGAAAATAACCACAACTCGAGCCCTTGACAGGTCATTGAGTTATAGTGAATTAATCTAAAGTACATAGACCTTTTCTCTTAATCACTTGTTATATGACCAAATTAATTTTCATATGATTTGTAGAGCTGTGGGTTGATGCGCCAGACTGCAAAGCCGTTTGAACTGCAGGGTCGGTGGTTCAAGCTCACCAGCTGCTCCTCAGAAACCCTATACAGGATCACTATGGGTCAGAACCAACTCAATGGCACTTAACAACAACTTGTTTTTGTTATTTGTCTTAAACATTGTGGTACAGTCATACATTTAGGTTCTCTTCTATAGGTTGAATTACAGTGAAAACAAGCATTTACTGAGCACTTCCTGTGCCTGTCCTGGGGTTTTTCACATTTAATCTTGGTGGGTATTTCCCCCCTTATATGGTGAATCAGAAACCAGAGATGTGACACAGCTGAGACATTTTAGACTGTAGACACCATCCTCTTCCCATTATTACTGTTGTGAAGTGCCAGCGAGTTGCTTCCCAATCATAGTGACCCTGTTTAAGTTTTCTGAGGCTGTAAATCTTTACAGGGGTAGAAAACCTCATCTTTCTCCTATGGAGCAGCTGGTGTACTTGAACCACTGACCTTGTGGGTAGCAGTCCAGTGTGTATCCTACAGAGCCACTGCGCTCGCCCACTTTCCACTACCTGCAGTTATTTGCATTTGCTTCTGTACAGAGATGTAGAAAGAGGCACACACAGTGGATGGAGGGATACACCGAGGTTGCTGTTGCTTGGCTTCTTCTGCCTCATCTTTTGCTTTGTTGTTGTTGTTGTTGTTATGTGCCATGGAGTCCGTTCCGATTCATAGCGACCCTGGACTGGGTTTCCGAGTCTGTAAATCTTTATGGGAGCAGAAAGCCTCATCTTTCTCGCGTGGAACAACTGATAGTTTCGAACTGCTGACTTTGCCAGAGCTCCTTCTTTTGCTTTAGTGTGATGTTTATATTGCGGCTCCCTATTTTCCTTGTCTGCCCCCTACCCAGATAACAGCTGCCGTTTGTTTTGTTTTGTTTTGCATACCCACTATGTGCCAGGCTCTTTAAATGGATGATCTTTCAAATTCATAATAAGACTCAAAGACAAATGTATTGTTGTTGTTATCGCTGTCAGGTTGGTTCCAAGTCACGGTGACCCTATGTGTCAGAGGAGAACTGCACCATAGGATTTTCAAGGTTGTGACCTTTGTAAGCGTACTGCCAGTCCTGTCTTCCCAGCTGCCTCAGAGTGGGTTTGAACTGCCAACCTTCTGGCTAGTGGTTAAGTGCTTAATAATTTGTATCCCTCAGGAACTCTATAGATACCCTCACCCCCATTTTATAGATGAAGAAATTGGGACTCAAAGAGGTTGAGTACCAAGAGACTCTTGATGGTGGTTATGTACCGTGGAGTTGGTTCCAATTCATAGCGACCCTGCATAGGATTGCCAAGGCTGTAAATCTTTATGGGAGCAGAAAGCCTCATCTTTCTCCCGCGCGGTGGCTGGTATTTTTGAACTCCTGACCTTGAGGTTAGTAGCCAGACTGGTAACCACTATGGTACCAGAGTTCCTTAAGAGACTCCTATCACTGTTAGAATGTTCATTAAATAGCTGACAATGTGTAACCATGTAACCATCTGTAGGGATTCTGTATAGTACCTTATGCATTGCAGGTGCTCAAAATTAGCCCCATACACCAAGTCACTGAGCACAGAAAATATAGGAGGAGGAACCGGTACTTTCTCCTACTGGACACAGTGTCTTTTTCTAAAGTGTATCTGCCCTTTAAAGGAGCTCTGGCAGCATTGTGATTAAGAGTCTGACTGCTAACCAGTCAGCAGTTTGAAACTACCAGCCGTTTCGCGGGAGAAAGATAAGGCTTTCTGCTCCCGTGAAGATTTACAGCCTCGGAAACCCTATGCAGGGTCGCTTTGAGTGGGAACTGACTCCACGGAACACAACCATCACCACCACCATCTGACCTTAATGGGTCCTGGTGTAGCGCTGTAAGATAAGCAGTTCACTGCTAACCACAAGGTCGGCAGTTCAAACCCACCAGCTGCTCCTCGGCAACCCTATAAAGGGTCATTATGAGTCAGAACTGACTTGACAGTACTTAGCAACACATCTGCCCTTAAAGTGATTGCCTTATCATTTTGCCAACTCAAGACTGAGGTTTCCCCTCGCTTAAAACATAGGGAGAGTTAAGACAGGAAGTTATTTATATGGAAGCAACCAATATACGATTTGTTGTTGTTGTTGGTTCCGACTCACAGTGACCCTGTACAGGGTTTCCAAGGAGCAGCTGATGGGTTTGAACCGCTGTCCTTGTGTCTGTGTGGCTCGCAGTCCAGTGCTAATCCTACTACACCACACCAGGACGGAGAATCATTAGAACTGTCATTAGGATTATGTTCTCGCAGTCATTTCTAATGAATAGATTTCGCTGTTGTATCAGGATAAGGTTTGTCTAAATGTGACAGACATGTCCTGGTGTGACGCTGTGGGTTAATGGGCTAGACTGCAAAGCTGTTTGAACTGCATGGTCGGTGGTTCAAGCTCACCAGCTGCTCCTTGGAAACCCTATATAGGGTTCGTATGGGTCGGAACCTACTCCACAGCACTTAACAACAAGTGTAACAGAAAGCCTAAAATGACAAAGATTGATGCTTATGTTTCTGTCATGCCAGTGCCTTATGGAGGTAGGTAACTTAGGGTTGGCAAGGTGGTTCCATGTCATTAAAGAACTAGGCTCCCTTTCTTGCTTGTTTCTATGTGAACTACCTCATGGTCCAAAATAGCTGCTTGAGTTCTGGCCATGTCATCTGAATTCCAGTGAGGGGGAAGAGGAAGACACTAAAAAAGATGCGCGCTCCCTTATGACCTCCTACTGGAACTGTCACACAGAACTTTTGCTTGTATCACATTGACTTAGTCACATGCCACATTCTGCTGCAAAGAAGACAGAAATGTTCCTAGTTGAAAGCATCTGGTTGGTAAAGAAGTGGACTGTATGCAGGGATAGAATTTGGGTTAATTATGCAAGGAAAGGAATCTCTGGGTGGTGCCAACTGTTAACATGTTCACCTGCTTATATGTTCCTGTCTACCCAGAGTTATCTTGGAAGAAAGAGCTGGTGATCTACTTTGAAAATGTTAGCAATTGAAAATGCTATGGAGCACGGTTCTACTCTGACCCGTGTGGGGCCACTATGACTCAGTGGCAGCTGGTCTGGTTTTTAGTTTGTGATTCTCCAAAGCGATGCTGGGTAAACCAGTTAGTTAAAAAATAACTGGTGGCTTCCTCATTAAGTTTTTGAAGAAAAATGGAAATAACATTGAAATGCCTATTTCCCTTCTCCACTGAAAAGGCAGAAACCACAGCCCTTTGTGAGTATCCAGCGTCATCTTCCTGCTCTAGTACGATTGCCCAAGATCATCCCTAGCTTAATCTAGTCCTTTTGTAACTCAGTCTTCTTGACACTTAAAAGGTATGGGGTTGTTCTGGGCAAGTTTTCTTGCCTGTACTAAGCACATTGGTTTAAGGGAGGACTGGTCCCCAGTGCCACTCTGCTTGGGACATGTGGTTCAGATCCAGTTGTCATAGGACTGGGGGGGCCTTTCTGTGTGCCAGTCCTGAAAAGTTTTCCCTTTTCTCCGACACCTGGTCTCACCCTGTGCAGGAGGTGATACATGACCAAGAGCAGATTACTGTACTGGAAAAGACAGTTAAAAGGTCAATTGATCACCACGTGAGTCCAGGCTAGTCTGCTCATTGAGACATTTACATCTCTTTTTTTTTTTTTCTTAAATGTTTTATTGTGAATTATGTGATAGTTTACATGGGAGAATATTAGTTTTACATTCATTCTATTGTGTATCGTCTCATTGCCATGGTTACAATCCCCTCCATGCAATGCTTCCCCCGGAACCCCCAGGTCTTCAGCACACAGTTGCTCTCCCTCTCTGGATCTAAAGTCTCCAGCTGCTCCATCGCTCCACGTCATCATCTCTGGCTCCATTTCAGGCATCACTGCTTCTCTGGGTAGGGTCCCGCTCTCTGCTCTTCTCCCTTGATGGTCCTAGGGACCTCCGCTCCTAGACTGAAAAGTTAATCACTCCCCTCCTTGCTATACAACGTCTACCTTTATATTTCCGACCCTCCTGATAACAATTATTCACTATTGTCTCACAAGAGACCCGTCTGCATTTCATTTCATCAGCCCCGCCTAGACAGATTGAGTATACTCACTGGAGATTCTACCTTCCTCCAGGCCCTCTGGATCTAGGTTCCCTCTTGAAAGCTTGTAAGCCAGTCACTTCTTGCCTTCGTAGCCCCCCGCCCCCCATTTTGGGTAGCCCAGAGACATTTACATCTTAAACACCCACCTTTGGAGTTGTTTCTCTAACTGTCCCAGTTTCTGAGGTCAGAGGGAGGGGAAAAGGGTTCTTTTCGTTTAAATGGTGCTTATCCTTCCTTATTTAGGGTTAACCGTATGCTGAGTTGCTGTGAGTCAGAATCGACTGGATGGCACTAAACAACAACATCCTTCCCTGGGGCACAGCTTCTGTTGGATTGCTTCCCTGTTGTCTTTGAATGGTTTCCCACATTTCTCTACAATGACTGAATATTAGAATTTTCAAGTTTGGAAGGGACTCTGTAATCAGCCTGGCTGCCTGCTCCCACCACTGGGCTGTCCCATGTGAGTTTTCTGTCTGCCCCACTCCAGCTCTGGGCTGTTTGCTTAGGATGTTGGTTTCATAACCTTGATGGAAAGGCAGGAAGAAGCAACCCCTGCCTGTAGAAACTGACCTGGTTGCTTAATCTGGGTGATGGGCTCTGCTCTGACCACCCTGCGGCCAAGCAGGGTCTAGCATTACAAATGGGGCAGTGCCAGGTTAAAATTTGTCCCAGGCCACATGGAACAGAGGGCCTTTCTGAGAGGTGTTTGCAAGAGACCATACAACTATAGTTCCTTGATTGGTTGTACACAGCCTGTGATTTTAGCCTTGGGGACTGAAGTGTTTTCTAGCCCCAGGATGCTGGTGGACTGAAGGATGCTGGGTAATTTGTAGTATGATGATGGTACTCTCTCCCTGCAGGTGGTCATGGGTTAATCTCCCTGTGACTAACCCATGACCACCTGCAGGGACAGAGTACCATGTGCAGGGGATTGTGGTTAGCAGAGCTTTAGATGAATGGAAACTGTGAGCCCCAGAGCTTCTTGTTTTCTCTGCTTTAGGGGTTGGAGTTTATTTGCCTCTCCTGAAGGCGCTTGGGTAAGCAAAGTTAAAATCAAATCAAGTTAGTTCATATTTACCACGTTTCGTGGGGCATTGGCGATTCAGTGGTTGAATTTTCCCTCTTTGCAGGCTTGTGCGGCGGGGTCGGGTAGACCTGGATTTGATACCTAGCCAATGCGTCCAAAGCACAGTCAGTGGAGGGAGGCTTCAGGCTGCTGTGATGCTGACTGAATGGGACAGGGGTCAGTGGAGCGTCCAGACTAAGACAGACTAGGATGAAAGGGCTGGTGATGTACTTATGAAAATCAGCCCATGGAAACCCAGTGGAGTGCAAGAGTCCAGTCTGAAGCCAGCCACAGGGATGGTGAAGGGCCGGGCAGGCAATGTTTCCTTCCATTGGGCTGCCTTGATGGCAGACAGCAACAGTCACACTCATGCCTGAGAGAAGTGACGAGATACCCTGTGCTTTGTGACTCTGCAGGACTATGTGGTGGCAGTGTTATATGTCCTGTGTGTCATACCAGTGCCTAGTGTGGCACTGGACTGCTAACTCACAAGGTTGGCTGTTCTAACCCACCAGCCTCTCCTTGGAAACCCTATACAGGCTTGCTGTGAGTTGTAACTGACTCGATGCCTCACAGTAGCGATGACAACAGATGTCGTACGTGAGACAAAGTGGCTGAGCCAATGACATTCTTAAGGGGGAGCCTTCTCCAGCTCTCTTGTTTTTCGTCTGTCTCTCAACTCTTGTGTTCAGTTCTTCTCATTCACCAGCTGCTCAGAGATGCAGAACTTTGTAGGCTCCAGAAGGGTCCTGCACCTCTTCTCTAGAAGGTCACAGTAGACTGTAAGTTCTCTTGTCTTTAAAATAACAAGGTGCTGGAAATAAATAAATTAAAAAAAAAGGAACTTCTTAATTGAGGCTTGATTTCCATTGAAGTATTTTTATAAGATTTATAACTGTGTTTAGCAGCTGTCTAATGATAATATCAATTTACATTAGGCTGATTGTCCAGGCAATTCAAGTAATTTATAACTGTAGCTTCATTACTAGGAGACAGTTACCATCCCCATTTGGGGAAACGGATGTGTCTTATATAGGAGCTCTGGTAGTATAGTGGTTACAAGTCAGGTTGTGAACCTCAGGGCCAGCAGTTTGAAACCCAGCTGTTCCACAGGAGAAAGATGAGGCTTTCTGCTCCCATAAAGATTTGCAGCCTCGGAAACCCTATGCGGGGTCTCTATGAGTTGTAACTGACTCCACATCACCACCATAGAGAACACAGGAGCCATGGTATTGCAGTGGGTTAAATGTTGGGCTGCTAACCTAAAGGTTAATGGTTCAAACCCACTATCCACTCCTCGAGGAAAACAATGTGGCAGTCTGCTTCAGTACAGATTTCACGTCTCAAAAATTCTCTAGAGCCGTTCTGTTCTCCTCTGTCTGTAGGGGCACTGTCAGTCAGAATCTACTCTGGGTATTGAGAAGTAAGCGACCATAGAAAGTTCAGTCCCTACCACTTAGGTTTCAAGATTTCCTGACATTTCCCCCTTTCTGTTCACTTTGACTTTATCAGGATGGATGTGCCCTGGCTGATTAGTTTGAGTTACTCTTTTTGGAAATGGAAATTCTGTTTCTCTTCATTTATATAAAATGGAAAGTCTCCCTCACCTAGTTCCCCTACTGTGAAGGTTAATGAATGAGCATGAACTTTGTTAAACAGTCTGGGGAAACAATACTATAAGAAATACTATCAATGACAAACTTGGGTTCTGCTTTTGGGCCTGGTGAAGGGGTTCTTTAATTTTCTAAATGTGATGGCATTAGAAATCTTAATCTATGGAGCCTCTGTTTTACCCAGCTAAGGACTTCTCTTATAATATTCCCGTACAAACCCATTTCTTTTTAAAGAGCGGTTTACCAAACCACATTTATTAAATAATAAATTTGTATTTTTTAAAAATTAATGAAAGGCATTTATAACTGGAAGCGTTTCTACTCAAAGGAAATAGTTTTTGTTACTACACTAATGTGGTTTGATTTCAGCCGTGCATAAAGATGCATGATGTTTTAATTGCCTAGCAGTTAGACAAATGGAAAATTTGGTCTGTTCTTTTGAACTAATCCTGAGGCTCCTTGATACCACCCAAGGGCCTGGTGTCCTCTGCGTGACAGCTGTTGTTGGAGACCCTCCATTGTTAGAGACCCTGTACTGATAACACCATGGGAGTCCAGGCATGGCCATCTGAGTTTTTCATATTGGTTGGGGGAATTGCATATATAAAAAAAACCCAAACAAAATAAAAACCCAAAATGCAACAAAATCCAGAACACCTTTTTCTTGGGGTCCAGGATCTACTCAGAGCGGTGACACGGGACTTTCAGTTCTTTTTTCTCCAGGTCACTAGGTCACACTGTGCTGGGGAGTGGAGGCTCTACGTGCTGGGCCCATCCAGCCTCATTTCTCATAGTAGGACCACTATGTTCTCTTGTCTCTGTGTCTTTCCTTCATCTGCAAAGTGGAGGCAGTCCTCCTGGAGTGGGGCAACATAAAGGTTAAATGAGATTTAAAAAGGGTATCTCAGACTAACACCCGGAGTCCTGGTGTGGCGCTATAGGATAAAACACTGGACCAAAGGTTGATTTGAACCAAAAGCTGATCCTTGGAAACCTTAAGGGGGAAACCCATAGGGTCGCTATGAGTCGGTTATTGTTGTTGTTAAGTCCTATGATACCAGGACTCGTGGTAGGCTTTTGCTAATGTGAGAGCAGAAATTAACTCCTGCATCTTGGAGATCCTGTTGTCAGGTGTGAGTACTGCTGTAAAGGTTTGCTTCCAGATTCTCAGTTTTTAAGGGTCCACTATTTTGAGGGCCATGGTAGTCAAGTTCTCGCCTCCAAGGTTCCATTTCTGACCACTGCCCCTCATGTACAACCGCCGTCTTGCTGTCAGCGGAGGTTTGGGTGTTGCTGTGATACTGAGCATACTAGCAACGGTGCAGCTTCCAGAGTAAGATGGAGGAGAGGTACTGATACACTTCCAAATATCAGCCAGTGAATGCCGTACTAAGGATTACAGTGATCTGAACCCATTGTGCGTGCATCACTGTGAGTTGGGAGCTGACTGGATGCCAGCTAACAATAACAACATTGGACCTGTTGCTGTGACCTTTACCCTCTCCTTGGAGAGTGCACCCCCAATTGCAGTGTAGCACACTACTAGCCTTCAGTTTGCCCCAACAGCCATCCCCACAGCAGTCCTCTGGCAGGATAGCTTTGGAAACCCAAGGTGCTTGGCATCTCCCCCAAGTCGGCATTGTCCAGATGTTAGCTGTCAGCAGGAGCAGCTGTAGCCCAGCTCAACCTGACTGTGACCACCAAGTGTAGGTGGGTGTTTGAGACGCCTGCGTGTCAGAAGAATGGATTTTCTACTCTTGGTTCTTCCAACTAATGGTGAAGAAAGAAAGCTCACTCTGACTGGGACTTGGAGCTCCTTGGTCCCTTAACCACTAGTTTTGTTTCCCCAACTAGTCTGGCTTGCAGCATTAATCTGATATTCAGGACCATGCTGGCTGGCCACATCAAGGAAAGGACACCTCTGGTTAGTTGGCACAAAGTAGCCTTCTATGCCCCAAGCCTTCTGTTTTCTGGGTGTTCCCATGAGGGGCGCCTTAGGGTTACTTTTAAAAAGTCACCCAAGGGTGTTTATGGGCCACCTGCCACCTGCCTCAAGGGTCTTTTTTCTCCTTTATCCCTTCTATTCAAGTCTTCCTGTAATCTAAGGACTGAGCTCTCTCCCAGTGTATTTATCTTCCGAATTCACCACACTCTTCTCTGTTCTCCTCATCTCCTACTGCCAGTCATGTGGCATTTCTTGTCATTTTTGTGTGACATTTCTTGTCATCTGATCTTGGGTACTGACTTGAACATTTCATATGCTTGAACCTCATTTCCTTAATTCCTTTGTAAATTTTGGGGACCTTACCATATATTGTATATATTGGATTATATAAAACAAATTACTAAAGTTAACTTTACTGTTAAACTTAAAAAAAATATGTATAGCTACTGTTGTTGTTGTTGTTAAGTGCCGTAGAGTCGGTTCCGACCCATAGCGACCCTGTACAGGGTTTCCGAGGGTGTAAATCTTTACGGGAGTAGAAAGCCTCATCTTTCTCCCGCAGAGCGGCTGGTAGTTTCGAACCACTGACCTTAAGGTTCGCAGCCCGATTCGTAACCACTACGCTACCAAAATTACACGCCTAGCTTGCATATTATTTTTCTTTTTTTTAAGGTTTTATTGTGACTTATGTGATAGTTTACATGGGAGAACATTAGTTTTACATTCATCCTATCGTATATCGCTTCATTGCCATGGTTATAATACCCTCCGTGCATCATCAACCAACCAAAAGGTATCCCCTGCAAGCCTGCCCCCACACACCCCTGGTCGTCAGCACACAGCCCCTTTCCCTCTCTGGGTCTAAAGTCCCAGCTGGTCCATCTCTCCATGTCATTGTCTCTGCCTCCATCTCTGGTGTCACTGCTTCTCTGGGTAGGGTCCCGCTCTCCGCTCTTCTCCCTTGATGGTCCCAGGGACCTCCGCTCCTAGACTGCAAAGTAATCACTCCTTGCTACAAAATGTCTGCCTTTACATTTCCAACCCTCACAAGCAGTCCTGACAACAATTATTCACTATTGTTTCACAAAAGACCTATCTGCATGTCCTTTCATCAGCCCTGCCCACACAGATTGGATACTACTCAATGGAGATTCTACCTTCCTCCAAGGTTTATTATTTTTTTTGGTGAGCACTGTTTACATCTCCCTCCCTGTATCCAATAGCCAATAGCAGGGACCTGCCTGGGTTATGTGACCAGATTGGTGGGTGAGGATGGAGCTGGGCATGAGCCTCATTACCTTTCATATGGTAATACTTAGACCCCTGTAGTATGGACAGCTGGTTGAACGATGCCGTGACCCCTGCCGAAAAATGGTGGGTCCTTCCAGAATCTCTGAGTGTGAACCTGTAAGGAAGAAGAGTCTGTGCAGACTCCTGTAACTAAGTGAAAGATCTTGAGGTGAGATCACCCTGGATTGTCTAGGTGGGCCCTAAATCCAACACTAAGTGTCTTATGAGAAGAGGAGGAGACTGATAGAAGGCAATGCTGTGAGAGTGTAGAGACTAGAGTCATGTGCCAACAGCTGTGCCAATGGGAGGCATAGAGTGGATTGTCCCTCAGAGCCTCTAGAAAGAATCAACTGTGCCCACACCTTGATTTCAAATGTCTAGCCTCCAGAACTGTAAGAGAATACATTTCTGTCTTAGGCTACACAATTTATGGCACGTATTTCTGTTACGGCAGCTCTAGAAAAGTTATACCCAGGAAGATGGCAAACCTACCAGATCTGATGTGTGGACGATTAGGTTTGTGGAGTCCTGGTGTTGTGCTAAAGGATAAGCACTGGGCTGCAAGGATGGTGTCAACCACAAGGTCGGTGGTTCAAGTTCACCAGCCATTCTCGGAAACCCTATACAAGGTTGATATGAGTTGGAACCGACTTGACAGCACTTAACAACAGTTGGTTCTATAGCTGTCATAGACCACGGCCTTAACCAAATGACATTTCATGTGAAGTACCTCGCATAGTTCCTGACATGAAGGGAGTTTTCATGATTTTGTTGAAGGATAGATAACTAGGCCATTTTCCTAACCCATGAAAATGAAATCAAGGGAGGGCTGTCCTGTGCTGTGAATTCAAGTCATCTTGAGATGTTTCGTGTCAGACGTTTCACTTGTGAAATGATGCTGTGGGTTTCTTGGTCATTTTGCCTGTTTGTGTTGTTGACTAAGGGAGGAGAGGAATAGCTTACTAATGATGATCCTTGTCCTGCTTGATGAGAAATCCACTGTCTTCTTGATGCTTGTTAAATACTTGTTGAATTGGATCATTCCATTTTTGGGAAAAAGACATGACTTGGTTGTGAACCTAGAAATCTGAGGCTCTACCAAACATTTTAGAAAGTGGCCTCACACTAACTGTAAAATAAACTTCTCCAACCCCATATGCAGTCGTCTTATTTGACCAGAACATTTGTTGTCTGTCTAGAGTACCTCAGGCCTTTTTTGCAGAGCCGTTTTGGGTAATCCTCACAGTAGGTTTGTAAGGTGAGTGTTAGTACCCTGGTTTATAGGCCTGGGATGGACTCATTGTGCATGAGAAAGCAGAGTCTACCCCAACCCAGGCCATCTCAGTGTTGAGAGAGCTTTTATCTGAGAAAATCTTTATATTTAAAGTTAAGGGTGATAAACAGGCAGCTGCTTCTGTTGTTGGTGTTAAGGTTGAGTCGATAACGACCCTGTGTAGGGTTTCTGAGGAGTGGCTGGTGGATTTGAACCACCAGCCTTGCGGTTCACACCCATCTTGCAGCTCAGCGCATTATCCTGTAGCGCCACGCCAGGACTCTATCCTACTTTGGTTAGAGGAGAATAAAGTGGGAACAAGCTCTGGGGCATGACAATAGAGCATATTTTGAAAAATCAGGTTCTTTTCTTGTCTCCAGCACCCACTTAGAATGTACCATGTCTCCATTGTGTGTGTGTTTTTTCTGCAGAGCAACCAAGAGTCACGTAAAATGTTAATCGCCACCATTTTGTGTGTTCTGTTTTAGACTGCTTGGGCTTAGTGGAGAGGCATTTCCACTGATCCCAGTCGGTAGCCTTGCTGAGGTGGTTGTGTTCTCTCTGGAAAGCTGAGATACTAATGCGGAAACTCGGCCCTGAGGCCTTTCAGGACTTGGACTCCCCACGATCTCTGTCGGGGTTGCAGAGGGAGGTCACTTTGGTGGGGTTCATCTGACAAGACAAGGAAGGAGCAGAATCTGAGGTGTGCCCAGGGACAGGTGCCCTGATGCCAGTGTCTAGAGGGACCGGTATTTGAGAGTGGAGATCTATTGATGAGTTTATGTAACAGCGTTTCTTGTTGAATGAGAGACTTTTACATAACAGACATTTGTTTGTGCCCATGGGGTCCTGGTGTAGCGCTGCAGGCTAATGCACTGGACTGCAAAGTTGGTTTGAACCGCAAGGTTGGCAGTTCAAGCTCACCAGCTGCTCCTTGGAAACACGATATAAGGTTGCTGTGAATTAGAACTGACTTGACTGTGTCAGAAGAACAAACCTGTCTTAGAAGAAATACAGACAGAATGTTCCTTAAAAATGAGACTGGTGAGACTTTGTGTCTCGTATTTTGGACATGTTGTCAAGAGGGGCCAGTCTGTGGAGAAGAACATCATGCTTGGTAAGGTGGAGAGTCAGTGAAAAAGAGGAAGACCCCAACAAGTTGGATTGACACAGTGGCAGCAACAGTGGGCTCAAGCATAGCAACAGTTGTGAGGATGGCACAGGACTGGGCAGTGTATTGTTCTGTTGTGTATAGGGTCACTGTGAGTTGGAACCTAACACACAACATCTCTGGGAAGAGGCTCACTTCTGCTTTGTACATTTGTTGATGTTGTTAAGTGCGACTGAGTCGGTTCTGAGTCATGGTCTGTATTCCAGTGCTGCTCCTACAGTACCACACCAGGAGTCCCATTATCTTACTGTAGTTTCTCTCATATGTGTAGTACAGCCCCCTCATATGTGTAGTGTACTAGATGGGCTTTGTGGTTGTTGTTCAGTGGTGTTGAATTGGTTCTGACTCATACTCTATAGGGTTTCCCAGGAGCAGCTGCTGAGTTTGAACCACTTACTTCATGGTTCAAACCCACCTTGCGGTCCAGTGCTTAACCTAGAGCTCCACACCTGGACTCCGGATGTATTAGAAGACAGAAGATTTGCTTCATTTTTAAAATATCCCTTTAGTATGATGTTGGTGCCATAGTGTCAGTTCTGACTCATAGCAACTGCTTAGGACCAGAGTAGAACTGTCCCATTTCCTGGGCTGTAATCTTAATGAGATTCGTTTGCCAGGACTGGAGCCACTGGTGGATTTGAACCTCCAATCTTTCAGTCAGCAGCCAAGCGCTTTAACACTGCACTACTGTGTGCCTTTCCATTGTTGTTGTTGTTTTTAAGTGCCATCAAGTCAGTTCCCACCCTCAGCGACCCTATATAGGGTTTCCGAGGAGTAACTGGTGAGCTTGAACTGCCAACCTTGCAGTTCAAACTGATTTGCAGTCTGGTGCATTAACCCACAGTGCCACATAGAAGTAAAGAAATAACTGTTTGATTGTTGTAAGTGCATATTCCAACGATTGAAATTCCCGGTCTGAAAAAGATAGGCTCTTCAAGATGGCAGTAAAGCACACGTGTAAACTTAGTTCTACTAGAATTTTCCCAGTGGTCAGGTTTGCAAATGGTACTTTGGGATTTAGACTCTCTGTGGTGATTAGCTCACCTAAGGGTGCATGTTAGTATACGAGTATCAGTGAGGATAGGCTAGACAGTTGCTTCAGTAACACATTTCCCCAAAGTGCATTGATTTGACACATGAAAACTAAGTTTTCACATAAAATCCACTGCAGGTTGGATGACTCTGCTTCTCATAGTTCTTCTGAGCATGCTGTCCGAGACTCTAGGTATGGAATTTTTCTCCGGCAGGGAGAGAGATAGTGGAAAGACGTTTCCTGGTTCTTCTATTCTGCAACCTGCAAGTGATGCATGTCACCTTCGCCCACATCCCATTGACCAAAACTAGTCACTTTCTAACCTGGGAAACGGGGAGGGTCAAGTGAGTACCACTGCCACGCCTAACAGAGCTTACCTTTTGGTGATTAGGTTACTGGATCTGAATAAAAGCTCAGACTTCCGTGCTGTTGGTCCCATTTACTTGATGAGGAAATTAAGGCCTGAACTCCTCAAAGTCAGAGACTATAATCTCTGTACCCCTCATCCCAGTCTATCTGCCTTAAACTTTCTAAACCCAAAACTAAACCCAAGCCATCTAATCAATTCCAACTTATGGTGAGCCTGGAGGACGGACTAGAACGGCCCCATAGGGAGGTTTTCCCAGGCTGTAATCCTTGGAAACCCTATACAGGGTTGATAAGACTCGGAACCAACTCTACAGCACTTCACAATAGTCCTTACAGAAGTAGGCTGCCACGTCTTTAACTCGGAGCAGCTGCGGGTTTGAACTGCTGGACTGTTGGGTTAGCAGCTAAGTGCTTAGCCACTGTGTCATCAGGTTTCCTTCACACCTAGTAATGTTGGTTGAGTGGATATTGTTGTTGGCCTGACTCATAGATCGTCTTGTCTCTATCAACTTGTCTGCTTGGAGAACGTTCATGCTACTATAGTGAAGGTTGGCCAGTTATGACAAATTCGCATATTTAGTTAGCAAGAAGATACATCGGTCTCTGCATTTTTTGGTATTTTTTAATGCTCATCTCCTTCTCAATAAGGAAATCAATATGCAAACACATTGGCAACATTTAGTGTTGTTCACCTATAGTTAGGGCCTGGTGGTCCAGTGGATTAAGTGTTGGGCTTCTGACTGAAAGGTTTGTGGTTCGAACCCACCAGCTTCCACAGGAGAGAGATGAGGCAGTCTGCTTTTGTGAAGATTAAAGGTGTTGGAAACCCTAGGGAGCAATTCTGTTTTATCCTTGTTGTTAAGTGCTGTTGAGTCACTTCTGACTCACAGCCACTGTGTGAAAAGTTTCTGAGGCTGTAAATCTTTACTCTGTAGAGCAGCTGATGGGCTTGAACCACTGACCCTGTGGTCAGCAGTCCAGTTCTTATCCTACAGAGCCACAGATCTCCCTGATCTAACTCATTGGCTATCATCCTATCAAAGACAGCATTATAGTTCCAGATAGATCTTGAAATGTTCTTTTTGACAATGAATGTGAGACCATTCCACTTCAATTTGTCATTCCTGGCATAGTAAACCATATGATTGTCCGATTCAGAATAGCCACACTCTGCTGTAGGGGTCACTCACTATGAGCCAGAATTGACTCAGCAGCATTGATTTTGGTGTCCCCACCCCCACCCCCAGCTAATAGTTAGGTCCTGAGCTTTATTTAGAGTTAGCCTGGGCTCAAATCTTCATTTCTCTGATTGCTCACAGTGTGACCTTAAACTAGTTTTTAGCCTTTCTGAGCCTCTTGTTTTCTCATCTGTGAAATGGGGACTGCAAAGGCCTAACTCTCAGGGCTGCTTGTTTATAGGAGTTTATTGAACACAAAGTACTAGCATGGATCCTCACACATGGCATGCCTTCATTCTATGATAGTTCATGTTAACTGAACAGAGCGTTTGGAAGAGCCTGCAGGAGACTTTCATTTCGCTCTATGTTCACACCTTACCAGACCAGAGCATTTTATGTTGATTTGGGCAATGCAGAGCTTTTATTTGCAGTCTGATGCTCTTGGAGGGTATATATATAAGAAGTGCTGTGCATCTCAATTACAAAATAGTTTAGTATTTGAATTTTGAGTGACTTTAGTCCATTGCTGTCGTGGTTTCCTTCGGGCACTTTTGTCTTGTTTAACGATGCAAAACAGAAAATGCACACAAATGGTTACCCAAAATGAGGCCTGTCGTTACTGCTTCTTTTACCTCCAGGGCCCTGAAATGTAGAAGCTTATTCACTGCAAGGCAATGAGGGCTCTAAATCTCTCGCCTTCATATATTACATTCCATATTACACTTGAACATGGTGAAATTAATTATGGCCAAGGCAAGGAAGACAGGAAAAAAACCTATAATGGTTTATCATATTTTGCAAGGCTTTGTGAGGGCCATAAATTTCAGGCGTATAAGAATTATATTTATTCAGATTTCACAGATTTGTCATTCGCCCTTTCTTTGATGGTGACAGGTTCTTCAGGACGACAGAGAACCCTGTATTTGAAGCAGAGAGGGGGGCAATCATGGAGATGTGCCCAATGTCACAGAAACCGCAGAGCGGTCTGTCTGGAACCTCTGATTACATGGTCCTTAATAGCTAAATTATTCATGCAGGTTGGTTGGTGGAAGGGAGCTGTTTGTGACCATAGAGTTTCTTCTCCCCTCAGCAATTCCTTAGTAGCCACCATTGGAGAAGTCAGATTCCATATGATGCAGTTCGTACATTGACTGGTTGTGTGTTTGTGTAGATCTGGCCTCTGACTGTGTGCCTGTATGCTTGTGAGTGCCTTTGTGTGTGAAACCTTGCAATGTAGGAATTTACATCTTGAAAGAGGAAGTGGCTTAAATAAGGACATTTGCCCATTACTCAGTTCTACTGATAGTTCAGAAACTCCTGCTGGTATTCACGTAGCCTCAACTCAGTCTATTTGGACAGTGAAAATGAGATTCTAAGGGTTGAAATTCCCTGTCTGTGAGGATCACAGGATCTTCAAGATGATGGACAGCAAAGCAGCTTTGGCCTCAAAGACTCCCAGATAGCCTCAGGAGCAGGAATGTAACCATGATGCCTTTTCTTCCTTTTCCAACATGTAAGTCCACAAATTGAGAAAACAAATCACAAAATAGTCTCACTGCCCCTCAATAACCCTCTAGTCCATTGTTGACAAAAGCCCTCTGCCATGGAGTTGAATTCCAACTCACATTGTTGTTAAGTGCTGTTGAGTGGGTTCTAACTCATTAATGGCTCTAGGTATGGTTTCTGAGGCTTTAAATCTTTGCAGGAGCAGAAAGCCTCATCTTTTTCCTGTGGCGTGGTTGACCTTGTGGTTCAGTCCTTCTGTGTGTGTCACAGTGCTTCTCCTACAGAGCCAGACCCTCTGTAGGGTTTCTAAGACCATACATTTTATATCTTTCTCCCTCCTTGGAGCAGTTGGATTTGAACCACTGATCTTGCATTTAGCAGCTCAGTGCTTAACCCATGGTGCTTCCAGAGTACTTTCTGCGATTGACAGAGACCCATAAAAGCACATTTAAATAGAAAACTAGATCATGTGTATAAAATTGCATCAAAACTTACTGTGGTCATGTCTGATAGATTGTGGATGATGCCAGCTATCAATTATCCATAGTCTGATTGATTTCTCTCCATTTTACAGAAGAGAAAACTGAGACCCAGAGGTTGATAAGTGGGTGTAAAGTGTGTGTGTTTCTCAGTGACGCAGCTGAGTCTACAAACTGGGTCTTCTGTCTCTCATCCCATTGTGTTAGTCAAGAGGTTGGGGGCTTCTTTTTCAAAGATTGAGGGAAATTGGGGTTAAGAAAAGAACTGCCAGTGAAGCGGTGCCTTGTAAGTGGCTGGGCAGTGCTGGACTCTGAGGACTGGCAGCATAGTTTGCACTGAGCAGAGTGTTTTTTCCGGGAAAGCTTGCACTTCATTTACTTCATGACAACACATCCCCTCAGTTTTATAGAAAGGACCCCATGTGTTGTCTTGGGGGCAGAGATGCTGTTTTGTCAGCGTTTCAGGGTAAAGACATTCAAACGCCCTAACTACCTGCCATTTAGACTGCTCCTTTCCTGCTAATTAACGTTTGAGGTAGAGGGTGATAGAAAAATTAGGAAACTATATGCAGGTAACTAGGAGAACACCGGGACTGGGGTTTCCCTTTCCCTCTTGACTCATACAGTTGGTATCAATGTTTTAGGCCCTGAGTTTGCAGAAAAGCGAGGTTTTTACAGGGCTAAAGTAGTCCCTGGGTATGGTGCAAATATTGGTTAAATGTTCAGCTACTAACTGAAAGGTAAGCAGTTTGAATCCACTTAGTGGCAACTCAGAAGAAAGGATTGGCAATCTGTTTCTGAAAGATCACAGCCATTGGAAACCTGTACCGTAAAGTGCTCCTCAGCCACACACGGGGTCCCCATGAGTTGGAATGGACTTTAAAAAAACAAACAAACACAAAAAGGAATTGAGACAGGTTGAAAATGGAGGTCCCTAAAAGATCTTGGATTCGTCTAGATGGGTAGTGTATTCTCAACAGGGAAAGGATTCATTTCCGAAAGGATTAGTTGCTATCTGAGACTTGCTGCTCCCTCCTAGTATGAGAGAGGTCATTTCATAGCAAGGACTATTTTTTTCACTTAGTTTTGCTCAACATTTGCAAAGAACATGTCTCCTTAGTTAATTATTTGCATAAATATTTGCTTCTACCCGGCAGGACCATTTCCTGTGTTAAAAAGGACTCACATGGATTTTACTGTTTTCTGCCTCCCATTATGAAGTGGTATTGGTCTGAGGTGCCTGCCTCTGGGACAAAACAGCCTCTGTTTAGTTAAACCCTTGGTGCTGGCAGTTGTTCCTGCAGCTGGCAGAGGAGGAGCAGTCTGTTTGTCCACAGGTCTGGCCTTCAGCTGGGTCCAGAGGCCCCCTCGGCCGCTGGAAGGGAAATCCACTATTGGTTGGTTTGTCGTGACACCCTTGAGAGCCCAGCGTTGTGCTGTTTCAGTGCGGGGTAGATGAAAATGGAGCACACTCAAGGGAATCAAGGCAGCAGGCACAATTAGTAATAATTAACTAAACCATAGCAGTTAATCCACTTTTGGAGTGACTGCAAAGTGTAGCCATTATGCAAAGTGTGTGCCATCTCTTTCAAATGTTGACCATCTCAGCACTGCCAAGCTTGGGCAGATGTAGCTCATGCCCTGACTTCTTCATTTGCTAACCTTGTAACCTTGAGGAGGTGTGTCTGCCTTCCTAAACCTCAGTTTCGTTATCTCTCAAATGAGGATAGTAATGGACTTGCCTCATGGGATGATGAAGAACTGGAGAAAATTAACACATGCGTGACACGTAATATACAAAGTGGCACATACTACGTGCTCAAAGACACCAAACCCAGTCTACGGTCGTCGAGTCAATTCTGACTCATAGGGATAGCTGTTTTATCATAATTTTATAGGTCAGGAAGCTGAGGTCCATACAGGTTACAGAACTTGCTCAAAGATTCACAGCTGTGAGGTAGCGGGCCTAGCTAGGAGCTGGGCTCAGGTCTATCTGACTTGAGTCTCATGTTTCTGCTGCTGGATTCTCCTCGTTCATCATCTGATGAGTGGCTGGCTGGAGATGTTAGGCTTAGAGAAGAGATTATAGTGTTAGGAGTCCCTGGGTGATTGATGCAAATCACTAATGTGCTTAGCTCCTAGCCATAGGAGTCCTTGTGTGGCCTGGTAGGATAAGCACTGGACTGCTAACTGCAAGGTTGGTAGTTCAAACCTAGAAGTCTCTCCTAGGACACCCTATATAGGGTTGCTATGAATCAGAAGTGACTCCGCAACAGAACAACAATAACTAACTGTACAGTTGTAGGTGCTGGTCCACCTAGAAAGTCCTGCTGATCTCCTTCCATTAGGTCAGTCACTGGAAACCCTGTGGAGCTCAGCCCTACTCTGACACACTGGGGGTTACCATGAGTTGGGCTGACTTTGACGATTACTGGTTCTAATGGTGATGGACACTGGCCCTATGCTGCCTTTTCTGCTGTGGCCTTCTTTAGAAGGTCATTGGCATGTCCAGGTGAGTGAGTCAGAATCGGCCAGTTCACTGGAGGAGGCCCTCTCCCAGTTTGTTAGGATGGACTTGCCACTCCTGATTGCTTCTCGTTTCCTTCTTCGCTCTGGAATTATGAGACAAACGCGATGGTTTCCACCTACCGTTTGAGCTGAAGACGTCTGAGCCATTCAGCTGTGCCAATTCCTCCATCATCAGGTTTCAGAATGTGTGTGTACCTTTTGTTCATGTTGTCGGTTAGCGATTGCAATCTGTCACGGCAGATAAAGGCTGTTTCCCTCCCTCTTTCTTCTTTGATGCTTGCAAACATTCCTAGGGGCTAATAATACGCATTGGGCGCATCCAAGAAATAGAATAAACACATTTAATACTAGATTGAGTCTCCAGGCCTTCCCAACCAGCCTGCTTTCAGCCGTAACATACTCACTTTTGATCAAGCTGTATTCTCAGCTACTCAGCTCTGAGGATTCGCTCACAGTCTGTTGAACAGGCCTAATAGAGGGGGAAAAAAGAGAAGACAATCCTAGAGTGAACCATAAACCTCTGGAGACGATGATCCCAGATTTTCTTGGAAAATATTCTCTGCATTATTAGGGAGGTCGAAGGTGGGAGTCCAGTGGTCTGTGGTTTGTAAAGGCCATGGATCTCTAATTGGAGCCTTGGTCGACTAGCTCCAGGAATCCTTTGCACTCTGTGTAGTTAGTAATAGTAATCATTTAAAGTAGGCTCATTACTGGTACAGCTGTTGCTTTTGTTCAGAATGGCCCATCTAAGTCAGGCCCTATTAAATACAGCAATTTAACTGACACTTAGCGTCTTTAGGAAGATAAATTATCCTTTGGCCTGGTCACCTCTGCTTTGAAATTTGATCATAGCCCTGGGAGAGTAGTTCAGGGAGATGCATTATTTCATTTAAGCTCACATTCAGTTGTTCATTCTACACATTTAATGAGTGCCTACTTTATATCTGACACTATATCATATGTGATAGAAATGAAAACAACATGGGTCTTGCTTTTAAGGAGCTCATCCATTTTAATTGATTGAGAAATAATCTATTGAGCATGTGCTATGTGCAAAACCCTGTGATTGGTATTGTGTGAGATATATACAACAGTACTGTAAGGTGTACGCCTGTGAGGCCCTTACTCTTGGTCGGAAGACAAGATTTGTTTTCAGTTCATCTCGGGTAGACTGGAATTAAATGTATGTAGTGACAGGCCCATGGAGCTCCTGTGAGCACAGAGGAAGCAAGCAAGCAGTATTTTGTCTACTTGGTTGGATTGGGGAAGGCCTTATGGAAGACAAGGATTAAGTGATCTTTGAGGGGTATTTGCTTTGATGAGAGTCAACTAAAATGCATCAGAGAAGAGGAGTTTAAGCCCTGGTGTGTGGAGCTGTAGGTTAATACTGCAAAGTTTGTTTGAACTTCACGGTCAGTGGTTCAAGCTCACCAGCTGCTCCTCGGAAACCGGAGCTATGGGTCGGTACTGACTCGACAGCATTTAACAACCCCTGCCATTAAGGATCCTTGGTGGCATGGTGGGTTAAATGTTGAACTGTTAACCACAAGGTTGGGTGTTCAAGCCCACCGGCTGCTCCTCTGGAGAAAGATGATGTGTCTGCTCCCCTAAAGATCTAGTCTTGGGAACCCCACAAAGCAGCTCAGCTGTGTCCCATAGGGTCGCTGTGAGTCGGAATGAGTTGATGGCAGTGGGTGTGGGGTATATCAGTCATAAGTAGCCCTGGTTGGCACACCTGCCTTCCAGAAATCTTTCTGGCGGCACTTCATCCAACACAGACCTGTTTGTTCTTCTGGCAGTCTATAGTGCTTTCAGTATTCCCCACAACTCAAGTGAATCAATTCTACTACCATCTTCCATATTTGTTGTCCAACTTTCCTATGCATACGAGGTGATTGAAAATACAATGGCTTGGGTCAGATGCATCATAATCCTCAAACTGAACACTTTAAAGAGGTCTTGTGTAGCAGATTTGCCTAATGCAACACACTGTTTGATTTCTACTGCTACTTCCATGAATGTTGATTGTAGATGCAAGCAAAATGAAGTCTTTGAAAGGCACAGTACCTAGTAAGACCAAGAGGTAGGTGATCACAGAGGTTGGCTTGTGTCTTAAACACTCCAAGGGAATGTTGGCTGCTGAACTTGCAGAACGGGTTTGCTCAGACTTTGAGGGCTATGTGTTCTTGTTAAGTGGGACCTTCACTGTTAGGAAACCTTCTGGAAATGCACATTAGAGTTGGAAACAGAGGCTGGAGAAAAAAATGACTCAGAAGATCAGGTGGTGGACTCGCAGAGTCTGGCTGGTCAGGTGGAAGTCATGACCTTGTGTCATTTAAGTCACAGAGACGTTCTCATATATAAAACATGTATTACGTTTCCAAGTCACAAAAGAATGATGATGATTATAAAAGGGTTCTGCAGAGGAATTCTTCAAATAATGAATTCCATTTGTGTGCTATTCTGTAGTTCCTCTCTCAATTTTTTTTTTTTTTTTTTTAATATTTTGAGGGAAATTGGTCTCTTCAGAGTCAAAACTAAATCTCCCTTTGAGCTACTGTTTGATCTTCATTTCCATTAACAATTTAAAACGTAACATTTATTGCTAGTCTTAATTGTTAGTTGTTTTAGAAAACACAGTTAATCAGAAAGAAGAAAATAAAAATTACCAGGAGTCCACTGCCTTTCAGATGTTATATAAGTATTTATATATGTATGTTGTTGTTAGGTGCCATCGAGTTGGTACCGACTCATAGTGACCCTATGCCCAGCAGAACGAAACACTGCCTCTTCAGGGATTACTTCCTCAGTCCAGTTGCCAGTTGTTTCAAAGCAATGATTGTGGCCGTATTGAATTCTGTCGAGTAGCTCCCCCATCATTTGTGTAACCACTCCCTAATTTGGAGCCTGGGTATGGCACTGTAGGAATAAGTTGTTGTTATGTGCTGTGGAGCTGGTTCCGACTCATAGTGACCCTGTACAGGGTTTCTGAGGCTGTAAATCTTTACGGGAGCAGAAAGCCTCATAGTTCTCCTGCGGAACAACTGGTAGTTTTGAACTGCTGACCGTGAGGTTCACAACCCGATTCGTAACCACTACGCTACCAGAGGAATAAGTACTATACTGTTAATTGCAAAATTGGTGGTTCAAACCTACCAGCTGCTCATTTTTGTTAAGTGCCATTGAGTCAGTTCTAACTCATAGTGACCCTGTATAGGGTTTCCAAGGCTATAAATATTTACGGGAGCAGAAAGCCTCATCTTTCTTCTGCAGAGTGGCTGGTGAGCTCAAGTGCTGACTTTGCAATGAGCAGTCCAGTGTTTATCTTCTAGCACCACCGTACTTCCAGCCATTCCTTGGAAACCTTGTTTACACAGGGTCACTGTGAGTGAGAACTGACTTGTTAGCACTTAACAAAACATTTCCAAGTTTTGACTCTCACCTGTGTCAGTGTGAATAACATATGTCTAGCCATTTTTAGTACACTTGTATAGATTAGGAAAATCTTTTCTGTAGATTAGAAAAATTCCCACAAGTTCCGTAGCAGTTTGTGTCTGCTAAGGTGCACAGCTAGGAGCAGAAGCAGCTGCTTGGCCCTAGTTCCAGGAGCCCAATAGCTCAGTACTTTGTGCCTATGTTGTAGGTGTTTTCCTTGTCATCCTTATTATCCGTCCAACAACTTGAGTCATAGCTGCTGTTGTTGAATGCTGTAGATTTGGCCCCTGACTCATAGTGACCCCATATAGAACAAGCGCAATGCTACCCAGTCCTGTGCTATCTCCAGGGTTGGCTGTGAATCAGAACGTTATCTTCTAGAAAATACTGTTGTTGTTGTTGTTATGTGCCATGGAGTCGGTTCCGACTCATAGTGACCCTGTACAGGGTTTCGAGGCTGTAAATCTTTATGGGAGCAGAACGCCTCATCTTTCTCCCGCGGAACAGCTGGTAGTTTTGAACTGCTGACCTTAAGGTTCACAGCCCGATTCGTAACCAGTACGCTACCAGAGCTCCTACTGATTGTTTTTTAGAAGTAGATTTCCAGGCCTTTCCTTCTAGTTTTTCATAGTCTGGAAGTTCCATTGAAACCCATGCAGCATCATAGCAGCATGCAAAGCCTCCACTGACACATGTGGTAATGACTGCACATTAGGTGTGTTGGTTGGGTATCGAACCCAGGTTTCCTCCATGGAAAGCAAGAAGTCTACCTCTGACCTATCACGCCTCACATTAGAGTCTTCGCTAGTCCTGCCTTATCCTGTTACCTGTTTGGACAGGAGCACGTGAGGTCCATACCCTCATTTAACATCATGTCCTCTTCTTGCTCTTTCTAGCTCTGGCTCCATGTCTTAGCAGTCACCCAGGCTCACTGGGTGGGTTCTATCATGATCTCACCTGGCTGGAGGAGGACTAATCTTGCCTTACACACGGGTCCCCAGAGGTTAGAACTGCTGTTCTAGATGAGTGCTTTCCGGAAGAGTTTTACCTTGACCTGGAGAGGGGGAGGAAAGGCCCCTCTCCATTTAAGTAATAAGATGGTTTTTATGCAACTGAACACTACAGCCATTCTATGAATGCATTACTCTGAGACCAGCCATTCATTGCGTAACAGTGTCAGCTGTATTCATGAGCTTTCTGGTGTAGAGTAACTTGGCATGCTACTAAGTTAGTCTGCACGCACACGCGCACACACACACACACACGTTTGCTAGGCAGAACCATACTGATTTTCAATTAAGACAAAAGAATGAGTAATTTCCTGAAGTCAGGATTGAGACCATAATCTTGAATGTTCTAAAGTTCAAAATTTAATTAATCCACCAAATTATGATTACTAAGAGGAAATGTCCTATCAATATTCCATGGGATGAGAGGTGATCTGGTCATGACAACTCTCTTGGTGATGGCCAAGTCTGATCTTAACTTACCTGGTTGGTTCAGAGAACATCTCCCATCAGAGTGATTGGGTCTCCTCTGGAAGCCCCCCAGTTTGTTTTCTGATGCCCTCTTTCTGCTGAAGTATATATAGTCTTCACCCAGATGTTGCCCTTATCAACGTTTGTGCTGCTCTTCTTCCATATTTCTTGTGTTCTTGCTGGAATATAAGTCCCTTTCCAAGTCGAGTGGCATCAGAGAGAGAGAGAGAGAGATAAAGAACATTGATTTGAACTTTGAGTAAGAAGAGTCATGCCAGGTAACTGCTTCTTTGAAGAAGTGGAATTCTTCATTGTCTCTGCTCCTTTCCTCGAGTCATCAAGAGTTCATCTTTGTTCAGCTTCCATCACGTGACCTCCCTTAGGCTAGGGAGGGTCATAGAGAGCTGCCACGGAGTTGACTCCACTTTATGGTTTGACCTTATGTGTAACAGAATGGAATGTCATCCTCATGCTCACTGGCACCTTCCTGTCCATGCTATCCTTGGGGCTGTTGTGCCAGTCCATCTCAGCAAGGGTCTCTCATACCCAATAGGGTTTCCTCCCCCAGCAACGTGTGTCCAAGTCAAGCAAGTTGTACGGACTCATTGGGTTTTCATTGGCCGATTTTTGGAAGTAGCTTACCAGGACTTTCTTTTCATTCCATCTGAGTCTGGAAGCTCTGCTGAGACCTGCTTACCATCAAAGCAACACTCGAGCCTCCACTGACACATGAATGGTACCTGTACATGAGATACATTGGCAGGGAATTGAGCCCAGGTCTGCATCATGGAAGGGGAGGATTCTACCATTGAACTACCAGTGCCCCCAGCATTGGCTGCTAAGACACATTGCCGTTGAGTTGATTCCGACTTGTTGCTAACCTCTAAGACATAGTAGAACTACCCCACAGGCTTTTCAAGGCTGTTGTATCACTGTAGGATAAACGCTGAACTGTTAACTGCAAGGTTGGCAGTTCAAACCTACAAGCCACTCTTGGAAACCCTACACAGGGTCGCTGGGAGTCGGAATTGACTCGACGGCATGTAACAACAACAATAAATCTTTACAGAAGCAGACTCTGTTCATATCTTTCTCTTGCAGAGTGATTGGTGGGTGCGAACCACAGCCCTTAGGTTAGTAGCCAAGCACGTAACCACCAGTATTTAGTGAAGATTAACATTAACCGAAGGTCAGTGGTTTCCAAGAGTGGTTGGCAGAGTCCTGGTCTGGTGTTGTAGGAGAATGCACTGAACCACAAGGTCGGTTTAAACTGCAAGGTTGGCTGTTCAAAGTCACCAGCCACCCTTCAGAAACCCTACACAGGGTCGCTATGAGTCGGAACCTACTTGACTGTGGGTGACCACTCATGAGCTTTTAAGATCCCAGTAGGATGTAGAACATTGTCTCTACAGCAGCCACACTACAAAGATGCCAGTAGCTTGTACTTAGCTCAGTGCCTGCCACATAGATTTTCTGGCTGCATTTGCCATGCTGCAGCTAGACCTTCTGTTCCCCTTCTTGCAGGGTAAGCATCATCGTTAGGGCAGGAGGGAGGCTTGGTTCCCATATTTGAGCCGTTATTTGGGTCAAGCAGTGACTCTTCACCTATGGGGGAAATGTTAACAATTCTAATTCCAAGTGCTTTGGAACAGTCCCACCTGCCCAGCAGGCATTATTTATTTATGCCTCAGTCTGCATAGATTCCTCCGAGTAGCTCACAGCTCTCCTGAAAGCCCTTAGTAAGTGGAAGTAGTGCTTGCACCTGAGGTATTGAAGGCACTTTCCACTAGCCAGGGAGCTTATAATTTGCAGGAATGTGTGTCAAGACCCACCCTGCTAAATTTACACTCTCTAATTAGCAACGTATGTTGGCACGCTGAATTGGCAGATTGGGAAGTCTAGTTAGTGGCCTTTCTAGGGTCTGTGTCACCCAGAGAGGTAACTCAAAATGTCACCTCCTACTCCGTGGATCGCCTCCCATACCACACCACCTAGAATTCTTAGCAATGTTTATTACCAGTTCTAATCATAGATTAATACGTGATAAATATAGTTGTAAATTACTTAAATGCATTATTTCTTAGGGTATATGAATACTAACAACAAAATTATTCTGTAAAATCTCTCTATAGTGAATTACATTTTAGTTCCTACATTGTTAGTAATTGAGCTGAAGCCTTTTAAAGATTTTCCTGCTTCTTTCCCTTTAATTACTATTTCATTCTCAAAAAAGCTATTGATATAAATTCACAAATGCTAATTACCGCAATATTGTAGCTAAAACACCAGAACATATGATAAAATGAGTTTTTTTTTTTTTTAAAAAGCAAACACACACACACACACACACCAGCAGAAATGAAAAAAAACCCAAAAAACTGTATGTCCTTGTAGCGAGTGAAAATGAGACCATGTGATTCAAATGATCTTTGTAATTAGGTAATAATGATAGCTCTGACAAGAGCTCGTGGTTGTTGTTGATAAGTGCCATCTCGAGTCAGTTCTGACACATAGCAACCCTACATAGGGTTTCCGAGGAGCAGCGGATGAACTTGAACTGCCTACTTTGCCATTGAAACCGACCTTGCAGTCCAGCACATTAACGTACATCACACACTGGGACTCCAGAACTCATTAGAAAGGCTAAAAAAATAAAGCATACAGATTATTGCTTTCCAGAAGGAAAAGACCAAAATGGATATCAGAAGGAACTCTGAAACTTGTTCTCCAACATGAGGTGGTAAAGCAAATGAAAGAAATGAGGAGTTAACAGAGCTGAACAGAAAAATTTGAAGGGAAGCTCAATAAGACAAAGTGTTATAATGAAATGTGCAAAGACTTGGAGTTATAAAATCAAAAGGGAAGAACACACTCAATATTTCTCAAGCTGAAAGAATTAAGGAAAAAATTCAAACCTCTACTTTACAACATTGTAGCATTCTATGTGCAAAATATTGAACAATACAGAAAGCATCAAAAGAAGATGGAATGAATATATTGAGCCACTTTCCTGAAAATAAATGAATGATGTTCAACCATTTCAAGAGATACCATACACTGTAGGCATTGGCAAACAACAAGGCTCCAGGAATTGATGGAAGACAAATTGAAATCTTTCAACAAACTAATGCAGCTGGAGGTACTCACACATCTATGCCAAGACATTTTTAAGACAGCTACCTGGCCAACTGACTGGAAGAGACCCATATTTGTGTCTCTTCTAAAGAGAGGTGACCCAGTGAATGTGGAAACAATTAGACAGTATCATTAATATCACATGCAAGTACTTTTTTGCTAAACATAATTCAAAAATGTTTGCAACAGTACATTGACCAAGAAATGCCAGAAGTTCAAGCTGGATTCAGACGAGAATAAGGAACAAGGGGTATCATTGCTGATGTCAGATGGATCTTGGCTGAAAGCAGAGAATACCAGAAAGATGTTTACTTGTGCTTTAGTGACTACCAAAGACTTTCGACTATGTTGATCTTAAAGCTATGGATAATATTGTGAAGAATGCATGTTCCAGAATTTGTAATTTTGCTCATGAAGAACCTGTACATAGACCAATAGGCAGTCGTTTGAACAAAACAAGAGGGCACTGAATGGTTTAAAATCAGGAAAGGTGTGCACCAGGGTTGTGTTCTTTCACCATACTTATGCTGAACAAGTAATTCAAGAAGCTGGATTATAGGAAGAAGAATGTGGCATCAGGATTGAAGGAGGACTCATTAACCTGTGATAAGCAGGTGTTACAACCTTACTTGCTGAAAGCAAAAGGACTTAAAATACTGATGAAGAAGAAAGACCACAGTCTTCAGTATTGGTTGTTCCTCAACGTAAAGAAAACAAAAATCCTCACCACTGGCCCAATAAATTGTTGTCGTTAAGGACTCTCAAGTTATTATGGCCAATGGCAACATGTACAGGGTTTCTGAGGAACAGCTGGTGGGTTTGAACCGCTGACTTCGTGGCTCAATAAATAGCACCATGGACCATGGCGAAAAGATTGAAGTTGTCAAAGACTTCATTTTACTTGGATCCACTGTCAACACTCATGGAAGAAGCAGTCAAGAAATCAAATGACGTATTGCATTAGGTAAATCTGCTGCATAAGACCTCTTCAAAGTATTGGGGAAAAAAAATGTCAGTCTGAGGACTATGACCCAAGGCATGGTATTTTCAGTAGCTTCATATGCATGTGAAAGTTAGATAGTGAGTAAAGAAGACCATAGCGGAACTGATGCATTTGAGATATGGTATTCGAGAAGAACATTAAAAGTACCATGGACATCCAGGAGAACAAATGAATCTGTGTTGAAAGAAGTACAGCCAGAATGCTGGATGGTAAGACTTCACCTCGCATACTTATTTTCAGGAGGGACCAGTTCTTGGAGAAGGACATCATGCTTGGAGGGTCAGCGAAAAAGAGGAAAACCCCAATGAGATGGATTGGCATGGGGGCAGCAGCAGCAATGGGCTCAAGTGTAACAACAATTGTGAGGTTGGCACAGGACCATTTGGTTTTGTTGTGCACCGGGTTGCTGTGAGTCAGAACCAACTCCAGATGTATTGATTGATACATATAAGTTGGACTTAAGATGTATGTTTTTGTTGTTATAATTTAAGTCCAGGGATATTTTTATAAAAAATAACAAATTTCTGCTGAAACACTCCATAAAAATTTCATGAACAGTTATTTTGGTGCCACTTCCTCTGAGAGTGTCACTTGGTGGCACCCCCGCGGGACACCATTTACTAACCTGCCCGCCTTGCAATTATATCTCCTGGCTGGCCATGCAAGCTTGAGTAAATGGGAGACAGAGATCTCAATCTTTTAAGTAAATTGGAACAGGCTCTTGGGAGCCATCTGAGGTTATCCTCGGGTAGGGAAAGTTGGTTAATCATGTTTCCTCTGTACAAATTTGAGAGCTTCTGATAAGGGTGAAGAAGGGGAAAGGCAGGAATTCGTCTCTGGAGACTTGCCTGCGTGAGGGTGGACCTCTTGGCTTAGGAAGGCGTTTCTGCAGCATGCTCCCCTCAGTAACCTTCTGCCAAACAGGAAAACAAAACCAGTATAATAGAAAAGGTTTTATGGCCTGTTTTATGAGTTGCATCAGCCCTCATCATTGACTCGGGAAGGTTCTTGTTTATTTTTAAAACTAGAAGTCACTCCACAGCCTCTGCCGTCCAGTGGGTTTTGTAAGATCCTCGTAAACTTGCTCCCCCTCCCCCCAACCTGCAGAAGACCCCTGCTGACTGCAGTAAGGGCATCCAGTTGTGTTGGGTGCTGGGAAGAGGGTGTGAGACAGGGATGTTATTCTGGTCAGATGAAGGAATCCTGCAATTTACCACAATCCTGCCTTGACTGGACGATGAATTAATTTGTAAGCTGCCCCAGCCCACCTTGTGGGACCTTGGGCAGATGAGCTCACCTCCCAAGCTGACCTCAGTTGTGAAATGGAGCGAGCGATTCCTTTGATTAAAGCCATTATAAATATTAGATGTTTGTCTGACAGTCATGACATGGAGAGTACCCAATAAATGGTCATTATCACCAGTGCCATTTATGTTGGGGAGGGTGTGTTATTTATCAGTTGTAGAGAATGCTTGGCTACACAAACCAGGCTGAATTCTACACAATTGACAGAGTCCTTTAGTCTTTCAAGACACCATCTGTATGTACCTTGAGACTTGAAGATTGTATATAGTCCGTGTCATTGTGTCATTGCTGGGACAACTGGGGTTGTAGTCTTTAAAAAAACAACAAAAAACAACAACAACCACCTCACCCAGCCCAACTCCAGGGTTATGTCAAGAGGATGGGATTCTTATTTGGCACTGGGGCTACCTCAAGGATTGCAAAATACAAGGATGAATTTAGAAACTAGGTGGGAGAGAGAGAGGGAGGGAGAGAGAGAATGAGAGATAAACAGAAGGAGAGAGAATGAGAGAGAGAATGTGATCCAGTGAGAGAGAGCAAGCGAGCGTGCGAGGGGCTAGAAAGAGAGGACTCAAGTGAGCGAGCATGAGAGCATGAGCTCCAGATGGCTTTCAATGGATCCATGGATCAAGCGCCTCTTGTCTCCCAGAGGTTTGTTGTGGGCAGGTACTCTAACGTTAAATGTTTCTGTTGTAAGATTGCCTCTGGGAGGCACAAAAGGTTAAGTGCTTGGCTACTGACTAAGAGATCAGTGATTTGAATCCACCCACCCAGAGGTACCTTGGAAGAAAAGCCTGGTGAACCACTCCAAAATGTCACAGCCATAAAAACCCTATGGAGTAGTTTGGTTCCAAAGCTCCATAAGTAGGAATCGACTTGATGGCAAGCAGTGTTTTCAGGAGCCCTGGGTTGCATACTGCGAGGTTAGCAGTTTGAATCCACCAGCTGATCCATGGGAGATAAATGAGGCTTTCATCTTGAAAGATTTACAGCTTTGGAAACCCCATTGTTGTTGTTGTGAAGTGCCATCAGGTTGGTTCCGACCCATAGCGACCCTGTACAGGGTTTTCGAGGGTGTAAATCTTTACGGGAGTAGCAAGCCTTATCTTTCTCCCGCAGAGTGGCTGGTAGTTTCGAACCGCTGACTTTAAGGTTCGCAGCCCGATTTGTAACTGCTACGCTACCAGAGCTCCTTTGGAAACCCCATACAGGGTAGCTATAAGTTGGAACTAACTCGATGGCACGTAACAGCAATAGTAACAACAGTATTGCTGAAGGAGCTCTGCTGATACTGTACGATAAGCACTGGGCTCAAACCCTCCAGTTGCTCCGAGGGAGAAAGATGAGGCTTTCTGCTCTCATAAAACTAGACACCCTCAGAAACCCTATACAGGGTTGCTATGAGTTGGAATGGGTTTCAGTTTTTGATTTTCGTCCCAATCTTGTGGGATGAGAAAGAATGACTGTTTGCTGTGTGTGCGTGCATGTGTCTGCCCCTAAATACTTACAGACCAGCTCACTGAGACGGGAAAGGCCTGAGTCTAACTGACTACGTATTAATAAGAATATTCTAGAGAATTGAGGCCTTAGTTTTGTCTGTGTAAGGAATGAGTCCTTTCTTATTGGTTGCGTTTCTGTAGGAAACCAGGCTGTGTGAGGAAGAGGAGTTGTGTTGTTTTCCTTGTAGTCTTTCCAGCCCCGACTGTTATTTCCACTGAGGCCTTGTTTTTAAAAACATGTTTTTATGGCAGAATCACAACTGTGGCGATTATAGCAGTCTCTTACGACCTGGGTTATGAAAATAATACATCGAGTGCTGTCATTTAGCGTAACTGACCAGTCTCTCTTCTGCCTCTGTTTTTCCACCTCGGAACTGAGCCAGGTGTCTTTTCCTGTGTATTTAATGTCTGCCTTTTCCAGAACTCGTGATGAAGGTACTGGTATATACCTAACACTTTTATTTTTTAATCCTAGCTTACTAGTACCCAGTAACATAGGTTCTTCCTGTTCCAATGTCCACCGTCTCCCCACCTCCCCTGTGTGTCTCCTACCTTTTGCATCCTAGAACTTTCCTGAAGAGTTCGTCTCCTTACCTTAGCAGTGCTTCCTGGGTAGACATCACTTCTGCTTTCAGACTGACTTTTGGTTTCATTAACTCAAATGTTTCCAAACTCCAGTTTAGATTCCCTGGTTTGGAAGCAGTCACTATAGGCAAGCTTTTTGATCGCTCCCTTTGTAGGGTTGAAGGAGCCCTGGAGATGCAGTGGTTAAGCACTCCACTGCTGACCATAACGTCTGTGGTTTAAATCCACCTGCCCATCGGCCAGAGAAAGATGTAGCAGTCTGCTTCCCTAAAGATTACATCATGGAAACCCTCTGGGGGTAACTCTATGTTGTCCTATCTAGGATTGCAATGAGCCAGAATGGACTTGATTGATGGCAGTGGATTGCAGGATTTGGTTGGTTGTCCTGACCACCTAGGGGAAGACAGTCTTGCCTTATTTTTTACTTATATACCTGCAACATTGGTTTCCGTTAAAATTGAGATAAAGTTTTCCAATGCTAAAGGTTTATGTTGCAAGAGGTGAAGTGGAAATGGGAGGAGGAAATGAAACTCCTTCAGAAAGAAAGGGCTCTGCCTCCATTGTAATCCCTGCTGTGTGTCTTCATAAGTGGGTTTGCAGCTGCTGAAATGTAAATGTCATTCATTCTGTTATTGATTTGCTTACAGAAAGTAGCAGAAATTTAATCTATTCAGAAAATGCTGTGAGTCACTTTATCTACTGCAAGAGCTTTATTATTAGTGTTATTGTATTGAAAAGGAGCACCGCAAAAAGGTTGGGCTGGGAAAACAGTTGTCAAAAGTGTTGTTTTATTTGTCTTATGAAGCGTTTATTTTCCAGAAATCTGTACCAATATCAGGAATGTCCAAGCATCGCATAAGTAGCCCCTTAGGATTATCTGATTTTATTCCTGGCTGGTTTTTCTCCCTTGTTGTCTTAGGGTTTTGAAGATTTTAAGAGAGCTAATATTATTGATAAGAGTGCTCAGGCCTCCAAAAATACCATTGGTATGGGGGATTTAAGAATATCATCTCTCCCCCCGCCCCCATGTGTTTGCATCGGGATAACCCTGAAAGTTGAAGCCCATCATTGCTCCCCTTCTTCCTTATTGCATTTGGGGATTGCCTGCCTTCCTGCTCAAAGGGTGCGGGCTGAAAAAATACAAACAACGTTGCAGCGTTAGCTGGAGCAAAACATATAACTAGGGCAGTAGATCTGCCAAAACTACCATCTGCTGTTTTTCAGAGCCAAAGAGTGATGACTTGGGTTGTCTCCTCCCTCAGCAAATAGTTAAAGAGATGAAATATATTTATTTACTTTAAAAAATTTGACAAGGCCTTCCTAATATTTCCTGTTAGAATGGGAGAGAGTAAAGCAATTCAGGCTCAACTGACTTTTATTCCCAAATAAATGCCTAAACATTATTGGTAGCACCCAGGTTGGGTTTTCTTACTATTCCCCAGCTTCTTTCTCCAGTGGGCCGCCAGATGCATCTACCTGAAGCACCTCTCAGCTCATGTCATTCCCCTGCTAAGCAACTGATATCGTTGGTTTCCCATTGTGGATACGGTGAAGATCCAGCTCCATACCCTGTATTTCTGAGCTTGGTCCAGCCCATGTCTCCTGTTCTTCTTCTTGACCATTTGCCTTCCTGCCTTTACTTAGCTCAGCATTGCCTTTGGATACCAGGTCTAGCTTTTGCCCAATCTGCAAAGTGAGTCTGGTTGACAACTCTTCCATGAAGCAGCCCTGATGATTTCCTGCAGAATAAATTTCTGCCGCCTTAGTATTTTCTGTGTCTTGTGCATCTTGACTGCTGAACTCTTAAAGGAAGAATGAGTTTCTTGCAGTCAAGAAATCAAATGACGTATTGGACAAATCTGCTGCAAAAGACCTTTTTAAAGTTTTTAAAAAGCTAACATTGTCACTTTGATGAATAGGATGCACCTGACCCAAGCCATGGTCTCTTTAATCACCTTATATCCATATGAAAGCTGGACAAAGATAAAGGAAGACAGAACTATTGAACTACGGTGCTGGCAAAGAATATGGAACGTACTGTGAACTGCCGAAGGAGGAACAAATCAGCCTTAGAAGAAACTCATCCGGAATGATCCGTAGAGGTGGAAAACAGTGAGACCTCAGCTCTCTTACTGTGGACACATCATCAGAGAAAGCCAATTGCTAGAAAAGTACATCGTGGTTGGTAAAGTAGAAGGTCACCAGAAACAAAGGAAACCTCATAGGAGATGGATTGACACAGTCTCCCGAACAGTTGACTCAAACATGATCATGAAGGTCATGTAGGATGGGGAAAGATTGTGCATAAGGTCGCGATGACTTGATTAGAGTTGACTGAATAGTAGCCAACAGCGGCACCCAAAAGAATTCCTATATTCCACGCTCTACCTCTATTTTATATCTTGTAACTTTTATACTTACAGTGAGCATAGGTACACTCTTCTCTCCTGGTCAACAGAATTCTGGCTCTGAATGTGATGAAACTTTACTTTATTTCTCACTGCCTTGAGTACATGAGGTGCTCGATGAATTCTACCTGGGTGAATGAATATGGCAGCTTGCCTACCCAACACAGAGCATGTGATTAGTAATCAGTAGGTATTTAAATTGAAATATCTTGTTCAGTGCATCCAAAGAAGTGGCAAAATGTAATTGTGCAGAAGAGCACCGGCTCAGGCATTTAGCTGTGAGAACACACTGTGTGCTAGATTAGACCCCTACTTCTCGTTGTTGTTATGTGCCGTCGAGTCAGTTCTGACTCATAGCAACCCTGTACAGGGTTTCCGAGGCCGTAAATATTTACGGGAGCAGAAAGCCTTGTCTTTCTCCCAAGGAACTGCTGGTAGTTTCGAACTGCTGACCTTGCGGTTCACAGCCCGATTCATAACCGCTAAGCTAGAAGGTCCTCCTACTATAGAAGTATAATTAAGCCATCACTGGTATCTGAAGTCCTGCTATGCCGATAATACTAAAATTGTGGCTTTGAAAGATAGATAACTCTACGAATTGTAATTTTTGTGTTCAGGACTGGAGAGTTTAACCCAATGGCCTGTTTTTTTTTGTTTGTTTTGGGGAGGTAGTGGGGCATAAAGGAAAGAATGCTTTCAGGAGATATATAAGACCTTGATTTTCATCCCAGTCATTTTGAACCTGAGTTTCTTCATCTGAAAAATGGGGATAGAAACTACTCAATACACAAAGCACCAGCACGAATCTTAATACCTAATGTTGTTGTTGTTGTTATGTGCCATGGAGTCGGTTCTGACTCATAGTGACCCTGTACAAGGAATTCCAAGGATTCTGTAAATCTTTACGGGAGCAGAATGGGTACCCCCAAAATATATACATCCCTTCTAAGAGATGTTTGTGTGGTAGCCTGTCACCAGCATCATTAATGTGTGATTAATAGTCTATATGGTAGAAAACGGGAGGTTGTTGTTAGGTACCATTGAGTCAGTACAACAGAGTGAAACACTGCCTGGTCCTGTAACAAGCTCACAATTGTTGCCACACTTGAGCCTGTTGATGCTTCCACTTTGCCAGTCCATCTTGCTGGGGGTCTTCCTCTTTCTCTGACCTTACCAAACATGATATCCTTTTCCAGCAGCTGGTACCTACTGATAATGTGTCCGAAGTACGAGAGACGAAGTTTGGCCATTCTGGCCTCCAAGGAGCACTCTGGCAGCACTTCTTTCAACACAGATCTGTTGGTTCCTTTGGCAGCCCATGGCACTTTCAATATTCTCCTCCCAGCACCATAACTCAAAAGCATCAATTCTTCTACGGTCTTCCTTATCCACTGTCCAGCTTTCGCATGCATATGAGGTTATTGAAATTACCATGGCTTGGGTCAGGTGCACCTTAGTCTTCAAGCTGACATCTTTGCTCTTCAATACTTTAAAAAGGTCTTGTGTAGCAGATTTGCCTAATGCAATATGTCGTTTCATTTCTTGATTGCTGCTTCCATGAGTGTTGATGGTTGATCTAAGAAGAAATCCTTGACACCTTCAATATTTTCTCCTTTGATGAGAATGTTGTTCATTGGTCTAGTGGTGAGGATTTTTGTCTTCTTTACATTGAGATGTAATCCATACCGAAGGCTGTGGTCTTTGATCTTCTTCAGTAAATATTTTAAATCCTCTTCACTTTCAGCAAGCAAATATTTTAAGTCCTCTTCACTTTCATCTGCATATCACAGGTTGTTAATGAGTATTCTTCTGATCCTGACGCCATGTTTTTCTTCATAGAACCCAGCTTCTCAGATTATTTTCTCAGCATACAGGTTGAATAAGTATGGTGAAAGAATATAACCCTGTCACATACCTTTCTTAATTTTAAACCATTCAGTGTTCCCTTGTTCTGTTTGAACAAGTGCCTCTTGGTCCATGTACAGATTCTTCATGAGCACAATTAAATGTTCCAGAATACTCATACTTCACAATGTTGTCCATAGCTTGTCATGATCCACACAATCAAAAGGCTTTGTGTAATCAATGAAGCACAGGTAAACATCTTTCTGGTATTCTCTGCTTTTAGCCAAGATCCATTGGACATCAGCAGTGAAAGCGCTCATTCCACGTACTCTTCTGAATCTGGCTTGAACCCCTGAAAGTTCTGTCAATGTATGCTTGCAGCTGTTTCTGTATTATCTTTAGTAAAACTTCACTTGCATGGGAGATCAGAGATATTGTTTGATGATTTCCGAATTCCATTGGGTCACCTCTTTTTGGAATGGGCACAAATATGGATCTCTTCCAATCAGTTGGTCAGATGGTTGTCTTCCAAATTTCTTGGCAGAGATAAGTGAGTACCTCCTGTGCTGTCAGACTTTCTTGAAAATTTTCAATTTTTATTCCATCAATTTCTGGTGCCTTGTTCTTTGCCAATTCCTTCAATGCACCTTCCTTCAGTATCATTGGCTAATGATCATATGCTACCTCTTGAAACAGTTGAACATCAACCATTTCGTTTTGTTACAGTGACTCTCTATATTCCTTCCATCTTCTTTTGATGCTTTCTGCATCATTAAATAATTTCCCCAGAGAACTGGAAAAGTTGATGCTTGAATTTTTTTCTTCAGTTCCCCCAGCTTGAGAAATGCTGAGCGTGTTCTTCCCTTTTGGTTTTCTAACTCCAGCAGATCTTTGCACATTTTGTTGTAATATTTCACTTTGTCTTCTCGAGCTGACTTTTAAAAATTTCTGTTCAGCTCTTGGACTTCCTCATTTCTTCCATTTGCTGTAGCATCTCTACGCTGGAGAGCAGGTTTCAGTGTCTCTTCTGACATCCATTTTGATCTTTTCCTTCTTTCTTGTTTTGTTAATGACTTTTTGCTTTCTTCGTGTATGTTGTTCTTGATGTCATCCCGTAACTCTTCTGGTCTTCGGTCTTTAGTGTTTAATGTATCAAATCTGTTCTTCAGATGATCTCTAAATTCAGGTGGGATATAGATATATTCAAGGTCATATTTTGGCTCTCGTGGAATTGTTTTCATTTTCTTCAGCTTCAGTCTGAATTTGCATATGAGCACTTGATGGTCTGTTCCACCATCTGCCCCTAGCCTTGTTTTGACTGATAATATGGAGCTTTTCCACTGTCTCTTTCCACAGATGTAGTCAATTTGATTTCTATATATTCCATCTGGTGAGGTCCATGTATATAGTCATCTCTTATGCTGTCTAAAGGAGGTATTTGAAATTAACAAATCATTGATTTTGCAGAATTCTATCATGCGATCTCCAGCATAATTTCTATCACCAAGGCCATATTTTCCAACTACTGATCCTTCCTCTTTTATTCTGACCTTTGCATTCCAATCACCAGTAATGAGCAATACATCTTGATTGCACATTTGATCAATTTCAGATTGAAGAAGTTGGTAGAATTCTTCTATTTGATCCTCACTGGCTTTAGTGGTTGGTGCATAAATTTGAATAATAGTGGTATTAACTGGTCTTCCCTGTAGGCGCTTGGATATTATCCTATCACAGACAGCATCGTACCTCATGACTGATCTGGATGTGTTCTTTTTGACGATGAATGCAACACCATTCCTCTTCTATTTGTCATTCCTGACATAGTAAACCATGTGGTTATCAGATTAAAAAGGGCCAATACCAGTCCATTTCAGCTCAACTAATGCCTAAGATATCGATGTTTTATGCATTCCATTTCATTTTTGACAGTTTCCAACTTTCCTAGATTCTTACTTCGTAATTCCATGTTCTGATTATTAATGAATGTTTACAGCTGTTTCTCTTCATTTTGAGTTGTGCCCTATCAGCAGATAAAGGTCCTGCGGGCTTTATTCCCATGGGCTTTAATCCAGTCGCATTATCACAGTCAACTCTACTTTGAGCAGGCTAGGTAGCACCATAAACCCAATAACAAACCCAATGCCAACAAATCAATTTTGACTTCTAGTGATCCATTGTAGGATGTCCAAGCCTGTAAATCTTTATGGGAGAAGAAAGCTATGTCATTTTCCAAAAGTGATTGGTGGGTTTGAATTTATGACCTTGTAATTAGCAGTCTAGAGCATATCGAACAGCGCCATCACAGCTCATTTTGGTTATTACCATAGCTGGTTTTGAGTCCTGTTGTGGCATTGTAGGATAAGCACTGGACAGCTAACCACAAGCTTGCAGTTCAAATCCATGAGCTGATTCTTGGATCTTGGAAACCCTGTTCAGGGTTGCTATAAGTCTCAATTGACTACATCTGTGGAAAGAGATGGTGAAAAGCTCTGTAACATCAAATAAAACAAGATCAGGAACAGACAATCAGTTGTTCATATGCAAGTTCAGGCTGAAGCTGAAGAAAATGAAACCAAATCCATGGAGCCAAAATATGACTTTCAACATTGTTGTTTGGTGCTATTCAATCAGTACCTGCTTAATAGTGACCCTGTACACAACAGAACAATACACTGCTGGTCCGGCGCCAGCCTCATGATTGTTGCTACATATGAGTCCATTGCTGCTGCTACTGTATGAATCTATCTCGTTGGGGGTCTTCCTCTTTTTCTCCTACCCCCCATTTTATCAATCATGATATCCTTCCAACACCATAACTCAAATTCATCAACTCTTCCACTGTCTTCCTTATGCACTGTCCAACGTTCACATGCATATGAGGTTATTGAAAATACCATAGTTTGAGTCAAGTGTACCTTAGTCTTCAAACTGATGTCTTTGCTCTTCAATACTTTACAGAGGTCTTGTGCAGCAGATTTGCGCAATGTAGTATGTCATTTAACTTCTTGACTGTTAACTTTCATGAGCCTTAATAATTCATCTAAGCAAAATGAAGTCTTTGACAACTTCAATCTTTTCTCCATTTATGTGGATGTTGCTTTCTTTATACTGAGGTTCAACTCATACTAAAAGTTGCAGTCTTTGTTCTTCATCAGTATTTTAAGTCCTCTTTGCTTTCAGCAAGCAAGGTTGTATCATCTGCATGTTTAATGAGTCTTCCTCCAACCCTGATGCCACATTTTTCTTTATATAATCCAACTTCTTGAATTATGTGTTCAGCATATAGGTTGAATAAATATAGTGAAAGAATACAGCCATAGTGCACACCTTTCTTAATTTTAAAAGATTTGGGGTTCCCTTGTTCTAACAACTGCCTCTTGGTGTATGTACAGGTTCCTCATGAGCCTAATTAAGTGTTCCAGAATACTTATTCTCCACAATGTTGTACATAGCTTGACATGAGTCACACAATCGGAAGTTCTGTTTAGTCAATAAAGAACAGGTAATCATCTTTCTCGTATGCTCTGCTTTCAGCCAAAATCCATCTGATGTCAGCAGTGATATCTCTTGTTCCATGTCCTCTTTTGAAATCTGGCTGAACCTCTGGAAGTTCTCTGTCCATGTATGATTGCAGCTGTTTTTGTAGTCTTTTGCAAGATTTTGTTTGCATGTGATATTAAGGATATTGTCTGATGAGTTCTGCATTCTGTTGGATCTCCTCTCTTTGGAATGGGCACAAATGGATTTCTTCCAGTCATTTAGCCAGGTAGTTGTCTTCCAAATTTATTGTCATAGATGACTGAGTATTTCCAGTGTGCTGCATTAGTTTGTTGAAAGATATCAATTTGTATTCCATCAGTTCCTGGTGCCCTGCTCTTTGCCAGTGCCTTCAGTGCACCTTGGACTTCTTCATTCAGGATCATTGGTTCTTGATCATATGCTGTTTCTTGAAATGATTGGACATTTATCATTTCTTTTTGGTACATTTACTGTGTTTATTCCTTCTATCCATGTTTGATAAGGAGCTCTGGTAGCGTAGTGGTTACAAATCGGGCTGTGAACCTTAAAGGCAGCGGTTTGAAACTACCAGCCGCTCTGCGGGAGAAAGATGAGGCTTTCTACTCCCGGAAAGATTTACACCCTCGGAAACCCTGTACAGGGTCGCTATGGGTTGGAACCGACTCGACAGCACTTAACAACAACAACAACAGCAACATCCGTGCTTGATGCTTTCTGCATCATTTAATATTTTGCCTGTAGAATCCTTCAATGTTGCAAATCATGGCTTGAATGTTTTCTACAGTTCCCTCAGCTTGAGAAATATTGAGTGTATTAGTCTCTTCAACATATCCTACCTGAATTTAGAGATCATCTCAAGAACAAATTTGATGAATTAGGCACTAATGGCCGTAGACCCAGAATTGTGAGATGACATCAAGAACATCATATGGGGGAAAAAAGAACATCATAGAGGAAGAAAGCAAAAAGTCACTAAGAAAACAAGAAAGAAGGAAAAGATGAAAATGGAAGTCAGAAGAGACTCTGAAACTGCTTTCCAATGTAGTGATGGTATGGTAAATGGAAGAAATGAGGAGGTAAAAGAGCTGAAAGAAAATTTCAAAGGGCAACTCAAGAAAACTAAGTCACATATTTAATGAAATTTGGAAAGACATGAAGTTAGAAAACCAAAGGGGAAGAACAACGCTCAGTATTTCTCAAGCTGAGGGTACTGAAGAAAACATTCAAGCCTTGACTTGCAATATTGAAGGCTTCTTTCTACAAGCAAAATATTGAATGATACAGAAAACATCAAAAGAATATGGAAGGAGGCAAGAAGTGACTGACTTACAAGCTTTCAAGAGGGAACCTAGATCCAGAGGGCGTGGAGGAAGGTAGACTGTCCAGTGAGTAGTATCCAGTCTGTGTAGGCAGGGCTGATGAAATGAAATGCAGATAAGTCTCTTGTGATACAATAGTGAATAATTATTATCAGGACTGATTGTAAGGGTTGGAAATGTAAAGGTAGATGTTATAGCAAGGAGAGGACTGATTAACTTTGCAGTCTAGGAGCAGAGGTTTCTAGGACCATCAATGGAGAAGAGCAGAGTGCAGGACTCTACCCAGAGAAGCAGTGATGCCTGAGATTGAGGCAGAGACGATGACGTGGTGAGATGGAGCAGCTGGGGACTTTAGACACAGAGAGGGAGAGGGGCTGTGTGCTGACGACCCGAGGGTGTGGGGGGCAGGCTTGCAGGGTATACCCTTTAGTTGGCTGATGATGCATGGAGGGGATTGTAACCATGGCAATGAAACGATATATGATAGAATGAATGTAAAACTTAATGTTCTCCCAGTTTATTGGTATCTAACATAAAACTTACGTTAGATACCAATAAAATATCACATAATTCACAATAAAACATTAAAAAAAAAAGAATATAGAAGGAGGAATACATAGAATAAATGTACCCCCCTAAAAAAAGTCGATGTTCAATCATTTCAAGAGGTAGCATATGATCAAGAGACAGTGATAGTGAAGGAAGAAGTCTAAGGTGCACTGAAAGCATTACCTGAGAACAAGGTTCAAGGAATTGATTAATACAAATTGAGTATTTCAAAAAACTGATGTGTGACTGGAGGCACTTCCTCATCTATGCCAAGAAATTTGAAGACAGATACCAGGCCAACTGCCTGGAAGAGGTGACACAATAGAATGTAGAAATCACTGGACAATATCATTAGTACCACATGCAAGTAAAATTTTGCTAAAGATAAGTTTAAAATGGTTACAACAGTAATATTTACAGGAAACTGTAAGAGTTTTAAACCAGATTGAGACGAGGGTATGGAACAAGGGATATCATTGCTGACATGTGAATTTTGGCTCAAAGTAGAGAATAGCAGAAAGATGTTTACCTATGCTTTACTGACTTTGCAGAAGCTTTTTAAAAAGTTTTTATTGTGAATTGAGTGATACTTTACATGGGAGAACATCAGTTTTACACTCATCCTATTGTATTTCGTTTCATTGTAATGAATACAGTCCCATCCATGCATCATTATTCAACAGTATTGGCTTCTATTACCTCAGTGTGTGTGTATTTTTTTTTTTTTTTATGTATACCAAAACACTCAGGAATATGCAATCAGTCAAACAACTAAAAGACACTCTTTGTAAGCCTGCCCCCTGGCCGCCAACATACAGCTCCTTTCCCTCCATCAGTCTAGAGTCCTCAGCTGCTCCATCTCTCCAAGTCATCATTTCTGCCTCCGTCTCTGGTGTCGGCATGTCTCTGGATAGGGTCCCACACCTGCTCTTCTCCCTTGATGGTTCCAGGGTCCTCCGGTCCTGGACTGTAAGATCAACCACTCCTCTCTTTTTGCTACCAAACTTCTACCTTTACAGTTGTGACCATTACAATTAGTCATGATAACAATTACTGTTGAATCATAAGAATCTTGTCACCATGTCCTTTCACCAGACCCGTTTAGACAGGATGAAAAACCATTAATTGGAGATTCTACCTTCCCCCGCACACACTAAAACTAAACTATCTCTTGAAAACTTGTAAGCCAGTCACTTTGTTCCTTTATAGCCCCCACCCCCACCCCCCAATTTTAGGTAGCCAAGCAAAGGCTTTTATTTGTGTGGATCATGACAAGCTGTGGACAACATTGCGGAGAATGAGTATTTTGGAACACTTAATTGTGCTCATGAGGAACCTTTACATAGACCAAGAGGCAGGTTTTTTTTTTTTTAACAGAACAAGGAAACACCAAATGATTTAAAATTAGGAAAGGTGTGCACCAGGGATGTATTCTTTCACCATACTTATTCAGTCTATATGCTGAGCACATAGTTCGAGAAGCTGGATTATATGAAGAAGATCATGGCATCAGGATTGGAGGAAGGCTCAATAACAACCTGCGATATGCAGATGATACAACTTTGACTGCTGAAAGCAAAGAGGACTTAAAATACGTACTGATGAAGATCAAAGACCACAGTCTTCAGTATGGGTTGCACTTCAATGTGAAGAAATCAAAACCCTCACCCTGGACCAATAAACAACATCCATACAAATGGAGAAAGAATTAAAATTGTTGAAGACTTAATTTTGCTCAGATCAACTATCATCAGCACTCATGGAAGCAGCAATCAGGAAATGAAATGACGTATTGCATTGGGCAGATCTGCTGTACAGAACTTTTTAAATGTGTTCAGGAACTAACATGTCAGTCTGAGGACTAAGGTGTGCCTGATTCAAGCCATAGAATTCTCAGTAACCTCATATGCTTGTGAAAGTTGGACAGTGAATAAAGAAGACTGTACGAGAATTGATGCATTTGCGTTATGGTGTTGGATGGCATTATTAAAAGTACTACGGATTGCCAAGAGAAGGATCATCTATGTTGGAAGAAGTACATGCTGAATGCTCCTTTGAAGCCAGGATGTCCAGACTGTCTCTCATTTGAACATATTATCAGGAGGGTCCCTGGAGAAGGACATCATGTTTGGTCAACTAGTGGGTCAGTGAAGAAGAGGAAGGCCCCCAGTGAGATGGATTGGCACAGTTGAAGCAGCAATGGGTTCAAGCCCAGTAACGATTGTGAGATTGGCACATGACTAGGCAGTGTTTTGTTCTGTTGTGATCAGGTTGCTATGAGTTGTTATAGATTCGAGGGCACATAACAACATGAGTTGCAACCTACTACATGGCACCTAATAACAACAGCAAATAGCTGTTTTAAATTTGAAATGTTTAAAAATGCTATTGTTGTTGAGCATCATTTTTCCTACTCATTTTTGTTGATAAATGTAGATTATCATCCTCCTGTAGTCTGAGCCCACCCAAAACCCAAACTCACTTGCATTAACTAGATCTATCCCATAGGATTTCCAAGGCTGTAAATATTTATGGAAGGAGCTCTGGTCACGTAGTGGTTACAAAAGTGGCTGCAAACCTTAAGGTCAGCAGTTCGAAACTACCAGCTGTTCCATGAGAGAAAGATGAGGCTTTCTGCTCCCATAAAGATTTACAGCCTTGGAAATCCTGTACAGGGTCGCTGTGAGTTGGAACTGACTCCATGGCACATAACCACCAAATATTTATGGAAGCAGACTGCCACACCTTTCTTTTGGATTAGCAGTGGCATGTTTTAACCACCGTGCCACCAGGAGTCCTTGGTTTAAGCCCCCAGAGGTTAGAAATTCTGACTATTGTAGCTGTATATAAAGATGCAAAACCTCTGGGAATTTTAGAGCTGGAATAAAACCATGGTTAGAAAAGGAGGAAAGAGAAAACAAACTGAAGCTTTGCAGGCAGAGAATGGGTCAAGTGTTCCTCAGTCCTTCAACGTTTAAATTCTTATCTTCCCCTTATAGTTCTGAAGTGACTTGTTAATTTTGGAAAAAAAAAAAAAAGGAAAAATCTTTTATGTATAAATTGGCTTACTCTTAGGTGATTATATTTGGCATATTTAGAGATAGAAATGCCACTCTTACTTATTTTTATGGACATGCTGTAAATGTTTCTGAGCCTTCTCATCTCTGGCTCTTTAAGCAGTTCCCGGACAGTGCCTCATTCATAAGGAAAGTGTGATAAAAATAGACATTTTTCTGAAACTGTGGCTCTTAGCAGCTTGTTTACGAATAGGAACTTTGAAGGACAGATGTCTGGTCTTTCAATTATGCTTCACAAAATTGATTCACTACTCTGTTCAGTTAAAGCTCTTTTTTTTTTTAAAATTGTTGTTGAGAATATGCACAGCAAAACATATGCCAGTGTGGGGCTTTCTACATGTTGAATTCAGTGGCATTGGTTATATTATATATTTTTCGAGTTGTACAACCATTCTCCCCTCCTTTTCTGAGTTCTTTTTCCCCCATTAACACAAACTCACTGCCCCTTAGCTAATTTTCCTAGTTGCTGTCTCACGTTGATCATATATAGATAGTTCTTAAGGAGCACAGTGCTCAAGGTAGACAATTTTACTCTCTAAGCAACACTCTTAATTGGTTTTCAGATGACTCTGGGGAATATTTTTGGTGTAAATTTCAAAGATGGTCTCAGTAACAGTGTCGGGGGCTTATCTAGAACCCATGACTCCAAGAGGTCTGCTATTCACCTCAAGAAGTTTTAACCCAAAAGGAAGTATGTTCCAGGTTATTCTTTTTGTCCAAGTAGGGTGAGCTTCCTCAATTTCTGTCTTGCCTACTTCACTGCAGAAGAACATATCAGGCTAGATTTGCTGGCACCATTTTTTTTTTCCTGTCTCAATAAAAACACACAGTTTCTTTTTTTTTTTTTTTTTTTTAAAAAGTCTTCCGTTGGTTCATTCTTTTTGAGGCTTTCCTTGTGTGATCTTTGGATCTGTGACATCCTGCTGAACTGTGGATCCGTGGTTCTTGGACCTGGTGAGTAGAGCACGAGGTGTTCCTCCCACACCTCCACACCTCCCTGCTCTTGGAGTTTGAGCTTTGAGCTGAATTCTGTGTTGACACAAGTTTGAGATTTTTACTGGGTTGGGGGAGGTGTCAGGAGTTTGAGTTGCCCTGGGCGGAAGTTTGAACAGAAGGGGTTTGTTTTCTGGGAACATGCGAAGGTGACCTGAGAAAGGGAGGGAGAGAAAGAGAATGAAAGATCTACACAGTTGACAGGAGTTCCTCTGTGTACTTACTCCCCAAGTCAGTCTATAATGAATGAGAAGGTTGTACTGCATAATGGGAAGTGTTGGTCTCTGGTATGGCTGACTGTGGAAGTTGTTGGAGTGATACAGCTGTATCTGTGATGCCACAAGGCTGTTGTTCAAAGCAGAAAACTCCTCTGCTTGGGTCATGCACTTCAGCTTTTCCTACCTTTCCTGCTGTGCCCTCAGGAGGTGGCAGACACCTTGCTGGTGAGCTAAGAGCAGCCTTCCTTTCCTGAACATCTGGACAGTGTGGTACTGAACTTGGTTATGTCATTTTGAAAGAGATTGTGGCAGGGGGAGAGAGAGCGAGAGAATGCCCAAATTAGACTTGTTTCTTGTTTCAGGCTGAAATCAGCATTCAGTTGGCCAATCTTTGGGTTCATTGAATGGAAATCATTCTGGATTGTTTTTGTCTCCATGTAGCTTCTAGAAACTTTTCCTGTAAGATTTAGGAGACTTGGGTAGCACAAAAGGCTAAGTGCTGGAGTGTTAAACAGACCCACCGAGAGGCACTTCAAAAGATAGGCTTGGTCATCAGTTTCCAGAAGATTGGTGGTGGTTATGTACTGTGGAGTTGGTTCCAATTCATAGCCACCCTGTATAGGGTTTCCGAGGCTGTAAATCTTTACAGGAGCAGAAAGCCTCATCTTTCTCCTGTGGAACAACTGTTAGTTTCGAACTACTAACATTGAGGTTAGCAGCCTGACTCATAACTACTATGCTACCAGAGATTACAGCCTTGAAAACCCAATGGAGCTTACTTCTGTTCTGACATATGCGGGGTTGCCTTGATTCTGAATTGACTCAGTGGCAACTGGTTAGTTTTTTTTGGATTGTTTTTCTCTTTGTATAGTTTTCTGGAAACATGTTCCTTTATGCTTTATCAAAGACACACTTTTTATTTTACCAAAGAGGAGGTGGGGGAAGGAGAAGGTCCGAAAGTAACTATGTAGAATATTTCATTGAAAACCCCCAATATCTCTGATGGAGTCCTGGTGTTGCACTGTGGGATAAGCACTGGACTGCAAGGTTGGTTTGAACTGCAAGGTCAGTGGTTCAAATTCACCAGCCGCTCCTCGGAAACACTATACAGGGTCAGAACTTACTCCACAGCACTTAACAACAGCTACAATATCCCAGATGGGGAGCACGGTGGCTCTGTAGGATAAGCATTGGACTATGAACTACAAGGTTGGTGGCTTGAGCCCATCAGTCACTTCATGAAAGAAAGATGAGACTTTCTGCTCCCACAAGATTTACAGGCTCAGAAACCTTATACAGGGTCTCCATGCATAGGAACCTACTCAAAGGCACTTACCAACAGCAATATCCCTGATAGCCAAGAATGACCCCAGAAGAATTTGAGGAGTGTTGCCGACTGAAACCAGAGATGGAGTTTGCTTCTAGGTGGGGAGTCCCAGCCCTGACATGAGAGTCATTCTGGACTTACAAGCTAGAGCAGCTGGGCAGAGTGTTGTGAGTGTATCCCAGAGTCTGGCTTATCAGCTGCATCCAGTGGCTTTGAGCCAGGCCTGAGAAGTTTCCATGCTTGGGACTGATCTGGGTGTGACTTTTGATGCCATATCGGGTACTGGAGAGAAAATGAGTGAGGTTGCTTTGAGTATTAAGGGAAAATGAGCAAATCAATTAAAAATAAATGCTGGACATTTCATTCCTCTCTCCCTGTCCCCAGCTCATCACCAGAGTGTCACGTGTGACAGTGAGCAGTGAGTTTGTCTGCTGGTGGCTCAGCCTGTAGAAGGGAGGAAAGGACAGAACTTATTGGGAGTGAGCAGAGGCAAGGGCCTCACTCAAATGGTTTATTTTTTTAAGTAAACTTTTTATAGAAATTGAACCTGCACAGATGTTAAGAATGGAGCTCATTGAATTTCCATTGAGTAAATACAACTGTAGGTCCCTGGGAAGGTACCCTGGTGGCTCAGCAGTTAACACGCTGCTCTGCTGTGAGCCGTGGGCACCCTATCCCACCAGCTGCTCCACTGGAGAAAGATGTGACCGTCTGATTCCATACAGGTGACGACAGCCTTGGAAACCCTGTTGGATTTGACTCCATGGCAGTGGGGTTGGTGGGTTTTTTGAGTGCTGCAAATAGTTTGTGTTGTGGTACTAATGGAAAGGGGTCCTGGTGTGGCGCTTTAAGGTAAAGAACTGGACCGCAACGTCGTCAGTGGTTCAAACTCACCAGCCGCTCCTTGGAAACCCTATAGGGGGCCGCTGTGAGTCGGAACTGGCTCGATGGCACTTAACAACAACAACACTAACCAAAGGGATAATGTGCTGTGGAAACAAGGCCTCACCTACTTCTGTAAAATCATAACCCTTGGAATCCCTATGAATACAGTTCCACTCATGGGATCCTATGGGCTGGGGCCTGCTGGATAGCAGTGAGCTTGGTTTTTGTTTTGGTAAACACATCTGTGGAACCAATGTGTAGATCAAGAACGAGAGCATTAGCAGCACCCCAAGATTAGCACCACCTCCCCACCTCTGCCTGTGTCCTGACTTTCAGCATCGTAGATTACTTTAGCTTGTTTTTGCAATGGCAAGTCCTTTTGCTCAACATTAAAAACATTGAATTTCTGCCTCCTTTTCCAAGAGAGGTGGGTTGTAGGATGACCCACCACCTCCTTGGGTTGTGAGGAAAACTCCAGGATCCTGGTGACCAGACTCTTCACTCATCTTGGACAGTGTATCCCAGCCCTCTTGCTTTAGGCACCCTCGAGTTAATCTGTAGTCTGCCAGCAACAGCTGACTAGTAGCCACACTGTTGCATGAAAGCAGGCTGTAATTGTGATGTTCTTAGTGTATACTGAGTCCTGGTGTGGCGCTGTAGGATAAGCATGGGACTGCAAGATCGTTTGAACCACAAGGTCAGTTGTTCAAACTTACCAGTTGCTCCTCGGGAACCCTGTACAGGGTCAGAACCAAATCAAAGGCACTTAACAACAGCAACAAATACAAGGTATACAGAGAACATTGCAGCTCTGTAGGATAAGCTCTAGACTGAACCACAGGTCAGCGGTTTGAGCCCACCAGCTGTCCCATAGGAGAAAAACAAGGCTTTCTGCTCTCACAAAGATCGACAGCCTTGGAAAACGTGTACAGGGTCACTATGAGTTGGATTCGAACCCACTAACCACTCCAAGGGAGAAGGATGATGCTTTCTGCTCCTGCAAAGCTTTGCAGTCTCAGAAACCCTATATAGGACAGCTATGAGTCAGAACCAACTTGATTGCACTTAACAGCAACAACAGTGTGTATAGTAAGATTTGAAGAAACACTGCATTCCTTTCAGAAGGTGAATTAAATGTATATCCCAGAATCACAGACAGAATCCTGTGCTCCTACCCACAGGGGAGTCTTTCCTTGGGGCTGGCCAGGCCAGTGGCTCAGAGGCTTTCCTGTGGAATCCATTTGTGTTCTAAACGGAACATAGCCCCTGGGTAATTTCCCCTACATAGTAGCCCATTAGGAGTCCTGGTGTGGCACTGTGGGCTAATGCATCAGACTGCAAAGTCATTTGAACTGCAAGGTCAGTGGTTCAAGCTCAACAGCTGCTTCTAGGAAACCCTTTACAGGGCTGCTATGGGTCGGAATCGACTTGACGGCACTTAACAACAACAACAATAACCCATTAATAGGCAGTCATCCACAGGTTGTTCTAAATGAGTCCTCTACTCAGCTTTTCTTATATTTTGGGCCAGTGTTCAGGACTGTTCGATTCATAACCAGAAGAAGTACTCTTGTCCCAAACTTGCTTCTCTCAAGCTTTAAGGAATGCTTTGACTTTCTCATGTTTTGCTATTTGGTGATGAGGATGACCTTTTCCTTTGAGATTTTGTATCTTAACTTTGAGGGAGCCAGTATCTTTGTGTGTTTGTGTGTGTGTTGATAATGAACAGTACCTTGCAGCCACAAACCCCTCCATCATCTCTTGCTTTTATAAGTCCTTCGTGTATATTTATTTACAAGGGAGACACTGTAAGAAACTGTTTTTGGTGAAAAGAAGATATATTTCCATTTAAGAACCTCCCAGTTCCTTTTCTCATATTGCGTATGTTAAGATGTTGCCAGTACAAATGTAAATACTGGTGCATATATACATGCACAGTGGCAGCTACAGTAGGCTCAAGGAAAGCAGCTATTGTGAGGATAGTGCAAGAACAGGTGGTGTTTAGTTCTGTTGTATGTACATAGGGTCGCTGTGGATCAGAATCGACTTGATGGCACCTAACAACATATACGTGCATTATTATATACATCCTGGTGTGGTGCTGTAGGTTAATGTGCTGGACTGCAAAGTCGATTTGAACCACAAGGTTGGCAGTTCAAGCTTACCAGTTGCACCCTGGAAACCCTATATGGGGTCACTGTGGGTCGGAACCGACTTGAAGGCACTTAACGACAACTAGAGAGAAAACTGCTGCCCAGAAACCAAACCAAACCGTCTGACTCCAAGTTGATTTCGCCTCATCATGACCATATGTAGAGTTTACAAGACTGCAAGTTGAGTGAGAGCAGACAGCCCCATTCTTCTTCTTGTGAGACATTCTCAAGATGGCCCATCTTCAGGAATAAAGGACTCATGAGATTGCAGGACCAGCCAGACATAGATTGGTAATTCACATCCAGGGATATGTAAGCAGGATAAACTGGGGGAAGCTGGGGAAAGAAATCTGTTCTAGGACTAGGAACTTTAAATAAGAATACAGTCATTAAGACCATGGGTGAGCCATTTTAGCTTCTCTAGGGGGAGGAATAACGGGACATGCCAGGTAGAATTGTAAATGGAGAACTGGAATTGGAGGAGGGGTTTTTCAAGATGGGAATAAAACTGTTTGCGGGCCAGCCATGTGGTGTGTCTGCCTGTGGCTACTGGGTTGGGCGCCTGATTTTGCAAAATCGAATAAAGAAAACCTCACTCTTGCTAAATTGAGTACAGATTAGATTACTTGAGCATTTGTTGGTATCTTAGTGCCACCAGGGCGCCTTATTATTATATATATATTGTTATTGTTAGTCGAGTCAGTTCCGATTCATAGTGACCTGTATAGCGTTTCCAAGTCTTTCAATGTTTGTGAGAGTAGGAAGCCTCGTCTTTCTCCTGCGGTGCAGCTGGTGGGCTCAAACTGCTGACCTTGTGGTTCAAAGTCCAGTGCTTATCCTCACTCCCTATTAAACACACACAAGTGTACATATATTTATATATATGCAAGTATATATACTTATATATATTTAAAGGGGGCCTCAAAAGCTCATGGGAAATGGAGTTAGAAGTATTTTCCCACAGACTATTTGAAGCCCTCTAGTATGTGTGTGTGCTGTATTCTTTAGCACTTTGCCTTTTCTTTCTTGTCTGACTATATTGCAGAGATTCTTCCATTATTCTCCCAGGTTCTTTTTAATTGTTTTAGTATGGGCATGCCATGCCACATTTCCTCATCTAAAGTTTACAAATAGATAAGTCCTTTTAAGTTTTGAGCTTTCACAAGTAATAGTTCAGAGAAAAAAGAAAAAAACAAAACAAAAACCTTGCATGTTTCTTTATTTTATACGTGGCACTGTAAACACTGGGCTGCTAACCTCAGGGCTGGCGATTCAAGCCCATCAGCCACTTATCTGAAACCCTATACAGGGTCTCTATTTAGGAACCATTTCGACGGCACTTGACAACATAACAACAAAGATATCTAGAAGTGAAATCATTGAGTCAAAAGTAAGCTCATAATAAATTGTGCTGCGTACTGCAGGGACGCGATGAGTCGAAACCGACTCCATGGCACATAACAACAACAACAACTGCCTAGTGGCTCCAGAGACTGGACCAATTCATACTCCACCGAGAATATGAGAGTACCAGTTTCCCCATATCCACACTGTCACCAGTATCTAGATTTTTAACGTTTGCCAATCAGATATTAAAACAAAACAAAAACAAACAGGTGTTTTCACTTACATTTGTTTGATTACAAAAAAAAAAAAAAAATTAAAGGTGTGCATCTTTTCATTTGCTTGTTAGCCATTATTATTTTCTGAGATTTGCTTGTTCATTTTTCCTTTGTTTGCACTTACTCAGTTTTAAGAGGTTCTTTGCAACTAGGGACACAGAGTATGCATGCTTAAAAGATACATTTAGGGGGAAAAAAATGATCTTGATGGGTATTCCTGTTGTTGTTATGTGCCATGGAGTCGGTTCCGACTCATAGCGACCCTGCGTAGGGTTTCCGAGGCTTTAAATCTTTACGGGATCAGAAAGCCTCATCTTTGTCCCACAGAACAACTGGTAGTTTCGAACTGCTGACTGTAGCAGCCTGATTTGTATCCGCTATGTTACTAGAGCTACATTGATTTTGTTGTTGTTCTCAGCTGACATTGACTCTGCCTCTGACTAATGGCAGCCCCCCCATGCAATGGAACAAAATGCTCCCCAGTTCTACAACCAGTCCCATGATAGCGTGGTTGTGAATTGGACTGGTTTTCATTGGCTCATTTTCAGAAGTAGGTTCCCAAACCTTTCTTTCTAGTCTGTGTTAGTCTGGAAGCTCTACTGAAATCTGTTCTGTACCATAGAAACATACAAGGCACCAGTGGGGGCTGGGCATGAGGCCTGTTGGCTGGGAATGAATTGAATCTTCTGCATGGAAGACAGAACTTCCCCATGGAACCAGCTATGTCCCCATTTCCTGGCTTTTAAAGCTCCATAAAAGATCAAGCAGCCCTTTTTTTTTTGGCACTGGTTTAACACTTTGATTTTCTGCTTTGTTTTTATTTAATTATGTGTCATTTTTCTTACAGGCTGGAGAGTCCCAGCTGCCTGTAAATGCATTATCCTTTGTGCCTCACAGGGCAGCTCCTGATATAATATAAAAAATGAGCTATGCCAGGCAGAGGTCGGAGCCTGCAGGAGCTGATGATGGTGGATGTACGGTTAGAAGCTGGATCCCTTGCTTCATGGGCTCTCATGTCTTGAACATCAAGGCACCTATGAGACCAGGAGAACCTCTTGAGGTGTATTGGCAGTTCTGGTTCATTATGTTTCTTTACTCTGCATTTCACAGATCAGTCTTAATCACTGACCTCTCTTGTTAGGCCCATATGGAGCCTGCATTCTGCTCTTCAACGTCCAGAAACGGTGGCAAGTTGTCAGATTCCATATTGGAAGTCTGGGATGTCTTTTTAAAGGCCTGTCGGAAATGGGGATAGCTAGAGACCCAAGTCCCAATTGTTCCAGTGGCCATTGATGACAAAGGCTGGCCCTTGACCCAACCCCTGAAGACCCTTTCATCCTTGCCAGACTCCCCTCACCTCCCCCCAAAGGACTTGTTTCCCTGATCCGTATGAGAGACCCAGTATTTGGTGTAGCAGTCACTACTTCTAGATGCAGAAGGGAAAAAACAAAGAGGAGCTGAGTGTAGGGTGCTAATGTGAAGATGGGAGCCCAATCTTTCTGTGGCTGGAGACCTGAGAAGCTGGAGGGAGAGGATGCCTGTACCCTGTACTTGATAATTATATAT
>NW_006408590.1:12881389-12956283 GCF_000296735.1 Chrysochloris asiatica
AGAGAGAGAGAGAGAGAGAGAGAGAGAGAGAATGGTGTCCTAGTGTGGCACTGTACAATAAACAGCTTGATTGCAAGATCGGTTTGAACCACAAGGTCAGCAGTTCAAACTCACCAGCCGCTCCTTTGAAACTCCATACAGGGTCTCTAGGAGTCGGAACCGACCCGACAGCACTTAACAAGAATAACAGTAATACAAAGAAATCCATACTAACAGCATTATATTTTAACAGTACTCTACTTATGTTTTTCTTCAAGAGACTTGTCATCTGTTTTACAAAGCAAACAAAATAGGTACTCTTCTCCTAAAAAATTCTTGAAAAAGGAAATAGTCTATTTCAAGCCATTGAACTGAACACACACACCTTTCTTTACATGCAGACTATTGCTAAGGAGCAAATAAAGTCAAGCATCAGGGAGAAGCTGTACGACAAAGGCATGGAAGGTGGAAAAAAAGGATGCAGTGAAATTACTGCTAATTAAGTTAGGATTATCCCTCAAGTTAGGATTATTCTTCAGTTTTGTGGACAGTCCAAATTTGCATGCATTTTATAATTTATGGAACTAAAAGATGTTTCATCATATGAGCTCAGATAATAGCTTGGTCTGAATTCTCTTATTTAAAACATGAAGGTCAACCTTGATTTTTTTTTTTTTTTTTTTTATGAGCTGACTTTTTGAGACTGGGTCATCACAGAATGTTGTATTTGTCTCATGGACAACTGTGTCAGATGATGCTGTGACAACTCACATTGTATACAAAGTCCTCGTTCCAAGAACTCTGTAGACAAGCTCTTGCCTGCTGTAGTTGCAGTCTCAAGCACTGAATTACATTTGAATTTTACTTTAAAGGATTGTTGGTTTAAACTTAGAGGTGACAGTTGCTTTGTAGAAAATCCTAGGATCCATGAACTTCTCAGGAAAGAGAATAATACTATGAATAAAAACAAAACAAAAAAATTGTTCTGGCCAATCTGTGGTTAGCAGTCCACTGCTTATCCTACAGTGCCATGCCGGTACTTGTTGTTGTTAAGTGCCATGGAGTCAGTTCCGACTCATAGCGACTCTATATAGGGTTTCCAAGGCTTTAAACCTTTGAAGGAAGCAGAAAGCTTCATCTTTCTCCCATGGAGCAGCTGGTGGGTTTGAACTGTGGACCTTTTGGTTTGCAGTCCAGTACTTATTGTATGTAGGCACTGCATTCCACACTGACTTGTTGATGTTGTTGTTAAGTACCATTAAGTTGGTTCTGACTCACAGCAACCCTGTATAGTGTTTCCGAGGAACAACTGGTGAGCTTGAACCTCCAACCTTGCAATTCAAACCGACCTTGTGGTCCAGTGCAATATCCTAATTCATCACACTAGGACTCCACACTAGGACTTGTTAAGTGTCAGTTCTGACTCATAGCGATTCTGTATAGGTTTTCCAAGGACCTTGTGGTTTTCAGTTCAGTGCTTATCTATAGCACCACACCAGGAGTCCCCCCACTAGGACTAGAACTGGGAGCTAAAAATATACCAGTTGACTGATGTGGATGAAGGAGAGGGCTGGCTGACTGGCGTGTCTACCAGCTGAAGCACTGAGTGGGTAGGAGGAGCAGGTATAGAAGGAAAATTGAGAGTTCTGTTTTAGACACATGGAATTTGTGCTGGGTTGGAAGCATCCCTGGCAGCAGGGGATGGGAATGTGAAACTGTGGGCGGACACTGCGATGAGGGGAAGAGTTGAGTTGGAGGTGTCCATTGGGAATTATCGCCATCAAGATGAAGCCTAAAAGTGGACGAGATGGATTATCCAGGGAAGATGTTCTCTATCACTCAAGCAGATGGAGATAGAACTCTGAAGGCTGCTGGGGGTGGATGAAGGAACTAGAAGGGACCCAGGTATGTGGGGGACGTGTTGGAAGAGGATGTGTTGGAATGTGTCGGGGGTGCCAAGGGAATGATCTTTCAGACTGTAAAGTGAGTGACCCAGCTGTTCCAGTGCAGCAGAAGGGTGATTGGGTAGCACTGAGAAATTACCTTTGGGCTCAGCATTTGGGAGACTTGGAAGGACAGCTTGGAGAGGTGATGAGAGCAGAGATGGGCTGGGTATCAGATGGAAGAGCAGCAGGCAGACTGTGATGTCATCACTGTTGACCAAGCCTTTGACTTCTTCCCTGTGTTTTGGTCGGGAGCTACCCTGATTCTCAGAGAGCATGGTTGTGTCTCAAAGAACTGAAGCCCTGCTCTGGGGAACATTGTGCAACGTACTGAAACATTGTTTCCAGATCTTGACTCTGAACCTAGGATACAATTCTATTGTGTTCTGTTCAGGGCGGATCATTTTACACTTCAGATCACCTTTCCTCTAATTATGAGTCATGTAACTACATTATAAGGGGGTGTATCTTATGTACTGACATATTATGTACCTACGTTACATCTAGTTTGTATGATTGTTTTTGTTAAGCGCTTTCGAGTCAGTTCCAACTCATAGTGTCTCTGTATAAGGTTTCCAAGTAGCAACTGGTGGTTTTTAACTGCTAACCTTATGGTCTGCAGTCTAGTGTTTACCCTACAACGCCACACATAATTCTTAAATGTTGTTGTTATATTGTTATGTGCCATTGAGTTGGTTCTGACCCATAGCGACCCTGTATAGGGTTTCCAAGGAGCAACTGGTGAGCTTGAATTGCCAACATTGGCGTTCAAACCAACTTTGCAGTCCGGCACAGTAACCCACAGCTTCCCAACAGGATTCCAATTCTTATAAAGCGAGTAATAAATTTTAAACTTTTTATTGTGAATTGAGTGAAGGTTTTCAGAGAAGATAATTAGTTATACATTCAACAAATCATACTCTGCATTTCCTCTCAATGATTGCAATTCCCTCCCTGCAACAGCAGTTACCAGGATTCTTCCCTGTGGTTCCTCTTTGCATTCCACCCTCCTTCCCATCCCTTCTCAACTTTGTCCTTCAGTAAACCTTGTCCTTTTGATCTTAAATGAGTGCTGATTCCATGGTGAGCATACCTTACAGGTGTTGTCCCCGTATCTGTCTACTACTCCTTGGCTGAAAATTGGGCCCAGAGTGAGTTCCTTTCCAGATCTGAAGCACTGTCTCTTTCTGACCAGTAACCCCGGTCTTTTTTTAAAAATAATTCTGAGTTTTGTTCTCGTTTATAAATGAACTGTGGCTAATCTCTGTGCTGTCTTATAAAATATATGAAAATCTCGGATGCTTTAGTATTGTTTTTCCTTCAGTAGTTTTCTGGTGTGCATGGTACACAGTGAAAGTTTCAGTATTATCTGCTCCAATACCAAGATGGACAAAACAGCCCATTGATGACCCAGTTGGGTTGGTCAGGATTGAGTTTGCTCTACCCCATATTGTAGATGAGGAAACTGAGACCTAGAGGGGTTAAACCCTTCTTCAATGTGGAAGTCGTAAAATTTGAATGCAGAGTTCATGGGTTCCAGTATGGAATGAGAAGAGGTCTGTAATCGCTCTTTGGTTTTTAAACCTGCTTTCTTTTCTGGACATTCACAAGCTAACCATCACAATCTGAATCTATCAGGTTTCTCTTAGCAGCCTCAACACTTTGATTTAGCAAATCTGAGGCGTCTCCCACAAAGGTAAAGGACTTGCTCCTGAGCTCTGAAAGCCAGCTCATTCAGGCATGCATACTAAAACAGGGCCTCTGGCAGCAAATACTGCTTAACTCTGGCACTTGCTAGACGTACAAACATCATTTGCTCAAGAAGTCAGCTAATTCCTCATGATGGAGGGCCTGTCTTCATGCTCCTTGAGGAGAAAGGTTCCCACGTGAGCAGATGTCAGAAGCAGCATGGGTTGATTTAATGGATTAAGCTACTTAAGAAAAATTTAAAAGACGCACCAGTTCATATGTATTCCCCCTGCTTGCTTGGTGGGAGCAGGCTGGCGTTTTGGATTTCCCTGGCAGTGTTCCTTTCCTAATCGGTAGTGATAAGCCAAACAATTGTCCATTTACCAAAACATAATGGAAGATGGTGTGGATAATTTAAGGAAACAGGGAATAAGAGGCAGGTCTAATTTCTGCCGTTTGGAGATTCTTTTCTCTTGGTGCAGGTGAGTGTGGGGACCAGCCATTGCAGAAGAAATCAGAGTTGTAGAGTTGGGGGTGGGGGGGAGGGGAGAATTGAGTCAGATCCAAATGCCAGGAACTGAAATTCTTGGGCCAGCAATGGCCCTCCTTTTGACAGACTCTGGGTCTTAGTCTCTCCCTATTAAAAAAAAATAGGCACTAGCTCACTCCCTGCCATGTAGGGATGCTTTCAGTTCTTTGGAGGAAGTTGTCGTGAAGTACCGTCAAGTCGGTCTTGACGTATACAGGGTTTCTGTGGAGCTGCTGGTAAGTTTGAACTGTCGCCCTTGGAGGAAAAGTTCTGTGTAAATTCCAGGTATTATTTTTAAATGCTAAAGAACATACCTAGGAAGATAAATTGTGCCTGTTGTGGGGACTGGGTCCATGTCCACACAAATAAAGAGTAAGCACTCTGGGAAAGAAGGAGTTCTAGTAGCGTAGTGGTTACAAATCAGGCTGCGAACCTCAAGGTCAGCAGTTCAAAACTACCAGCTCTTCCCTGGGAGAAAGATGAGACTTTCTGCTGCCGTAAAGATTTACAGCCTTGGAAACCCTTTACCAGGGTCTCTATGAGTCGGAACCGAGTCCACGGCACATCACCGCCACCACCACCACTACTCTGGGAAGGAACTTGGATGTGTGTCCTTTGTGATGGTCTTATTTTACAGCTGGGGAAACTGAGGCTCAGAGAGGTGAAGCAACTCACTCACATCCTGATGGTGAATCCTATTTGCCTTTCTCTTTTGGCTTGTCGTATAACCACAATGTTTAGAGGGGCTGATTCATGTTTATAATTTGGGCTATTAATGAGTCCTAGTAATGATCCAATGAGGGCTAATTATTTCCTGGGAACCATCAAAACAAGATCCTGTGTCGGAAGACACATAATCAGGGCCTAGATGTGAGCTCTTTAATTATGTTCTTACAACTTGGTGTCTATCCCCAGGGTCTGATTTTCTGGACCAAATATCCAGCAAGTCTCTGCTACTGTCCCCCCTGCCCCAATTCCAGAAAGCTTCCCACCTCCCTGGATTCACCCTTTCCAGGGATACAGCAGAGAACAGGGGCTCAGCCTTCTCTGAGTACTATTAGTACCACCTTTGTGACAAGGGTTGGAAACATAATGGCTCTGTAGTATAAGCACTGGACTGTAAACTACATCGTTGGCAGTTTGAACCCACCAACCGCTCCTTGGGAGAACTATGAGGCTTTCTGCTTACACAAAGATTATATTATAGACTCGGAAATCCTATACAGGGCCACTATGAGTTGGAACCAACTCGATGGCACTTAACAACTGTGAAAAGGAGACACAAAAATATAGAGAGGAAAGAAAGGACTAACAAATACCAGTACCCTAGTGAGCCCCAAGTGGACACCCCTATTCTGTTATATGTATGTTGTTGTTGTTGTTAAGTGCCGTTGAGTTGGTTCCGACCCATAGCGACCCTGTACAGGGTTTCCGAGGCTATAAATCTTTATGGGAGCAGAAAGTCTCATCTTTCTCCCACGGAGCAGCTGGTAGTTTCGAACTGCTGACCTTGAGGTTTGCAGCCCGATTTGTAGTGGTTACTACGTTACCAGGGTATGTGTCATATATATTCTCTGTTCTTCAGCCATTGAGTTAGAACCCCATGAGTGTCTAGAGTAGAACTGTGCTCCATACGGCTTTTAATGGCTGATTTTTGGGAATTAGATGGCTAGGCAATTTTGGGTGGAGTTGAACCTCCAACCTTTCACTTAGCAACCAAACATGTTAGCTTTGTGCACCATCCTAATTTTATATATGGAGACTTGAAACTTACAGAGGATGCCTACCTGTATGAGGTCAGCCAGCTCATTCTGATCATAAGAGAATTGGGCACTTAATCCAGATCTGAGTGACATCCAAGCCCAGGCTCTCAGAATTTTAAGACTGATTTCCCAGGAGAAGGTAGGGACAAGCTTCAGGGAAGGGTGGAGTCTCACCTGCTGGTTTCTTTGCACTCCCACCTACAGCCCACCTTTCCTTTGCTGGTAAAACCAGCAGGCATTCCTTGTCACACCACAGCTGTGACCATTCCCAGCCTAGCCAGCTGTCTGTCAGCTTCCTGCCATCCTCCATTGTGGGGTGAGGTGGCAGATGGTTGTGACTGTTCCAAGGGAGCCAACTTGACTGTGGCGTCCCTCTCCCTGACTTCACAGAGAGTTAGTATTTTAAAAAGGTCTGACCTTCTGGTTGGGTCTTGCTATTTTTATTTTTGGAATGCCATGGTTTAATAAGTCGGGTGGGTAAATCTATTTTCTGAGAGGTTATTTATTTTTTCCTCCACAGTCAGCTTCTACCCAGCAACTGCTGTTGCCTTTCAGAAAATGAAAAGAGTTCACATAGTCCAAATCTCCTGGGTGGATGACCTGATATTTGTTCTTTCCTTTCCTGGAGGATCACTTGGCTCCTTTTATCTTTCCTTCTTTTATGGTGGATGGAGGTTGCATAGCTAGAATATTAGTGGCAAACTGTTTCATATGTCTTTCATAGGTTCTTTTCTGCAAATATTACTAAAGTTTTTGTTTTTTTTTAGAATAAATTTTATTGATGAAACATTTAAGTCAGAGAAATGTACCAAGAATAATGTAGAGAAAGCTTGTATGCCTGTCACCTGGCTCCCCTGGATGCTGATATTTTGCTATTCTTGCATCACATTGTTATTAAAGAAAAAAATTCTACTGTTGAAAGACTTTATATACCTCTCCTGATCACATTCCTTGGAGGTGACCACTTCCTTGAATTTCGTATTGTTTTCAAACTGGCTTGAAATGGTATTTTGCAACGTGCTTTTACCATTTAGCATCAGGCTTCTCAGATGTATCTGTGTTGATTCATGACGTTCTAGTTCATTCATTCAAAGCTCTGCAATAGGCTCTCATGGTGTAATTGTACTCTGATTTTTCATCCATTCTCCTTTGGGGGACGATTTAGTTTGCTCTATACGTTCTTGTTGTAATGGTACCACAGTACACATTCTGTAGCTGTCACCTTACACACTCATCCCAGGCTTAGGGACTGTCCCAGAAGAAGAATGGAGCCTCCAACAGCATGAGCATCTGCCGTTGCTGTTGTAAATGACCATCGGTGTGCCTGTGACTCATAGTGTGACACAAAAAGGAGCGTTGCCGGTCATGTGCCCTCCTCATGCTTGAATCCCTTGCTGTGGCTGCCACGTCGGTCTATCTCACTTAGAGTTTCCCTTCTTTTTGCTCATCGCCTGCCTTACCAAATGTGATGTCCTTTGCTAGACTTCGGTCTTACCTAATAATGTGTCCAAAAGTAAGCAAACTGGAGTCTCACATCTCACTTCTGAGAAGCATTCTGTTGGTATTTCTTCTAAGACTGAGTTTTTAGGTTCACCAGGAGTTGGTGAAGAAGCCCAGGTCGTGCAATGATTAAGCACCTAGCTGTTAACCAAAAAGTCGATGGTTCAAACTCACCTAGGGAGAAAAGACTGGATGATCTGCTGCCATAAAAAACACCCTTAGGCAGCGGTAGTTCTGCTCTGTCACATGGCGTCACTAGGATGGAAACAATATGCAATTTGACAAATGTCTCTCCAGAGCCCCTCCACTATTTGCAACACGTGAGCTCCCGCTGCTCCACAGCATCTTCCCACTGAAGAAAGTCAGACTTCCAGACTTTGCAAGTCTAATGGGTCTGAGAGAGTACTTCCTGTTCCATATGTCTTCTCTGATTAGAAATGAGACTGAAGATATTGTAAGTGGATATTTTAGTTTCCTCATTAGCAAAAGGGCCTGTTCATATTCTTCATCCATTTTTCAATTGGATTGCCTGTGTTTTCTCATAGAGTCTTATAAGAAGATTCTGGATATTGGTACTTTGTAGACCATATATGTGGCAAATAACTTCTCCCAGTTAGTTGGTTTATCCTTTGTGTTTGTAGTATGTTTTGATGATCAGGAGCTTTAACTTTTGATGGGGTTGAATTTCTCAGTCGTTTTTAATATGGTCAGTGCTGGTTGGTGTTTGTTATTATTTATTAAAATATAATAACAAACATAAAAATAGGGTCACCGTGAGTTGGAATCAACTCAGAGATAATTGGTTTGGTTTGGTTTTAAAAAGCCACCTCACTTGGTTGGCGATCTGGTATCCGTACTTGCCCTGCCTGGGTTTTTGCGTGTGGGACAGAGTACAGGGTATGGAATGGGTCCGAGCAACTACAGAAGTGGTTCTGGGGCAGATGGAACAGGGTTGAACTTGGGCTCCGAGCACATTCCTTCCTTCTTCTTCACCCTGTGGCTGTTTCCATGAGATGTGGAAACACAGGACTGAGAAACTTTCTCCTGAGCCCAGCTTGTCAACAGACCTGATACAATTGGTCATTATATTGTCCCCTCTCCTGCCCTCCAGTTTAGCTTTACTACCTACCTTCTTACTTCCTGTTGCTGCCGCTGTTTGAAGCTGAGAAAGTAGAGCATGTGGGTAAAGCTCTTGCTGCATGTTCTCACCTTGGCCTGATGTGGGGAGGACCTAGATACAGTTACAACAAAGGCAAAAACTTTTCTTTTTTTAAGTAGCTGCTGAGGCTTTTGCTGTACAGCCAAACACCGCATGGGATTTACTTCCTTAGTTTGGAGGTTTAGGGTCACTGTTTCATGGGACATCCAGAAAATTGTCTAATAACATATTTAGTGGTTCTTCTCTACCTCCTAGTTGGTTGCATAGTGCATGGGATCTTAAAAACTTGCTAGTGACCATGTGTTGTTGTTATGTGCCATTAAGTCGATTCCAACCCATAGGAACCATGTGTAGGGTTTCTGAGGAGCAGCTGGTGAGCTTTGAACTGCCAACTTTGTAGTTCAAACGGCTTTACAATCTGGCGCATTAACCCACAGCGCCACACCAGCACTCCACAACAGTTGGTCTCAATTGACCTGGAGCTAAAGAGGAAGAAATTAAGAAAGGTGTGCGACAGGGTTGTATTCTTTCACCATCCTTATTCAACCTGTATGCTGAGCAAATAATCCGAGAAGCTGAATTACAGGAAGAAAAACATGGCATCAGGATTGGAGGAAGACTCATTAACAACCTGCGATATGCAGATAATACATCCTTGCTTGTTGAAAGTGAAGAGGACTTAAAGCATTTACTGATGAAGATCAAAGAGCACAGCCTTCAGTATGGAATACATCTCAATGTAAAGAAAACAAAAATCCTCACCACTGGACCAATAAATAACATTCTCATCATCAGAGAAAATAATTGAAGTTGTTAAGGACTTCATTCTTCTTGGATCAACTATCAACACTCATGGAAGCAGCAGTCAAGAAATGATACGACGTATTGCATTAGGCAAATCTGCTACACAAGACCTTTTTAAAGTGTTGAAGAGCAAAGATAATCAGTTTATAGACCCAAGCTGTGGTATTTTCAGTAACCTCATATGCATGTGAAAGCTCATCTGTGAATAAGGAAGACTGTAGAAGAATTGATGCTTTTGAGTTATGGTGCTGGAGGAGAATATTGAAAGTGCTGTGGGCTGCCAAAAGAACCAACAGATCTGTGTTGGAAGAAGTGTAGCCAGAGTGCTCCTTGGAGGCCATAATGGCCAAACTTCATCTCTCATACTTTGGACATATTGTCAGGAGGGAACTGTTGCTGGAAAAGGATATCATGTGGGTGGAGAGTCAGAGAAAAAGAGGAAGACCCCCCCAGCAAGATGGATTGACAAAGTAGCAGCATCAATGGGCTCAAGTGTGGCAATGATAGTGAGGTTGGCCCAGGATCGGGCAGTGTTTCGTTCTGCTGTGCATAAGGTCGCTATGGGTCGGTACCGACTCGATGACACCTAACAATAAAGAGGAAGAAAGAGAGTCCAGAATAGGAGGAGGAGTTGGGATGTGTGGCTAATGGCCTCCAGGAACAACAGCCTCCTTTGCTAGGAGACGAGAAGAAGTAGATGGTATCCTGCTGTCATTACTAAATGTTTTGATGAAAGATTCTATAGAAGAATCCTGGTCCAAAAGGGGAAAATGCATGACAGAATTTAAAATTCTCATTGACTGTAGAGTTTCTGAAGTTAGGAAGGCTAGATGAACCCTTGAAACTTGCTCTGAAATAAATTTAAACCTTAAACCAAAAAACCAAAAAATAATCCCTAAAGTTTAAAACACACACACAATAGTTTAGCTTAACTAGCAAGGAAAACAAACAAAAACAACTAACAAAAAATCTGCCTGCTGTGAGTATTATGCTCTTTTAAGAACTGTATGGAATCAAATTGAGCCCTGGTATGGTGCTGTAGGATAAGCACTAGCCACTCCTCCCTTGGAACCCTATACAGGGTCCCTGTGAGGCCGAAGCAACTGGAAGGCATGTAACAACAACAGCTACACAACAACTTGAAAGCTTAGATAGGAACCTGCAGTGAGTTTGTGTTAATGGGGAGGAAACAACTCAGGAAAGGTAGCTGAGAATGGTCACCCAACTCGAAGACTGTCATCCCTGAGTTGTTCATGTAGAAACTGAGAAACTGGTGTCTGTCTGTTTTGCTGTGTATATTCTCAAAGGGGAAAAAAAATCATCTAGAAGCTCGGCACTTCTTTTTCTTTCCTCCTAGGAACTCTTAAAGTGTTTTGCAGACACGAGCTCATTTATCCATGATACTGTGCGTGACAAAATCTAAATGGGTTCAAGTAGGGTGAAGATAAATTCACCCAACCTAAGAGTGTTAGAACTGCAAAAGGCCCTGGGCTCACCAGGTTCCCTCCTCCACCCCTGCAGTAAATAAGCACTTACTGTGTGCCTGCTGAGTTGTCCTGCACTTGCTAGGTGTGGGGATACAATGGGGCAGGACACCCAAGGCTCCTGCCTTCCTGATGTGGGGAAGAGCCAGTAAACAAGGGGATGGATGTGATGGGTTGAACAGGAAGCCATGGATGGGGCGCCTTTGTAGTTTTGTTATTGTAGATTCAGTAGTAATCTTCTAGCTGAGGAGTCAGCAAACGATGGCCCAAGGACCACAAGTCCCTTGGCCAAAGCCAGCCCACCACCTGCTTTTACACAGCCTGTTAGCTAAAGAGACTTGATATGGCGCTGTGGCATAATGTACTGGACCATAAGGTCACTGGATCGCAAGGTCGGAGGGTCAAATTCATAAGCCGCTCCTCAGAAACCCTATATGGGTTGTCTACGAGTCGGAACCAACTTGAAGGCACTTACAACAAGAGGCTTAGAATAGGTCCCTGTGGACTGCAAATGGTTTTCACTCATATGTGGTGGGGCTGCTCAGGTCAGTAGTTTGAATCCACTAGCCACTCCGCAGGCCTCGGCTGGACAGAGCGAAGCCTTTCTGTTCCTGTAAAATTTTGCAGCAGGGAAAAGCCTACAAAGGGTTGCTGTGAATTGAAACTAGTTCAGTGGCAATGCTGGGACTAACCCGCCTCGTGGCATCATGAAAGAAAGGCCATGCATCTGCTCCTTAAAGGTTACAGCCAAACAAACCTCATGAAGCCTGTCTACTCTAACACATGGGTTGCCACGAGCCAGAATTCACTAAAAAAAAAAATAACTTTTTAAAAACCAAGTTTGGTTTCCAGAATTTCAGAGGGTGAAAGAAAATCAAGCATTTGTAATAGATTTTGATGATGAGGGTCACACACTTTGAATAATAGATCTACATTGCAGACAATTGTTCTCACTTACTATGAGTACACTTTGAATTTCATCAATAAAAAAAATTGTAGAATTGTCTTTTCTTTCCTGTTATGTAAGTACCTTCAGGAAATCCTTAACTTGATGTCTTGGCTCACATAGCCTAAAAGATTTACTATCTGACCATTCACTGAAAAAAGTTCACCGACCCCTGTTCTCACCTTATGACCATGAGCAAGTTACTTCAACCTCGGTTTCCTTATCTGTAAAGTGGTCTATGGTTCCCATTTCATAGAGCTGTTGTGAGGAATTGAAGATAATTGATGTTAAACAGCCCCCCTGTGTGTTAAATGCTTTAGTAGATGTTGTTCAGTGCTGTTGAGTCAGTGACTCATAGCAACCCCGTGCATTACCATTCCTGAGTAGAACTGCCCCAGGGGGCTTTCTAGGTTGTAATCTTTATAGGGGCAGACTGCCCAGGCTTTGCCCATGGAGTCTCTGGGTGGGTTTGAATTTTTAGCCATTCAGTTAGCTGCTGAGTGCTGTAGATGTTAGTTAGTTCCTCCTTCATCAAAATTCAATCATGAATGATTGCTAAAACCAAAAAACCAACCCTGAGTTAATTTTGAATCCTATAAGACTATTAAAGGGGTTATTGGGAGGCAGAATCAAGAAATCCTGGTGTAGTGTTGTAGGATGAATACTGGACTACTACCCACAAGGTGGGTGGTTTAAACCCATCAGCTGTTTTTGGTAACCCTATATAGGGTCGCTATGTGTTGGAACCGACTTGATGGCACTTAACAACATCAACAGGGAGGAATCAAGGAGCCCTGGTAGTGCTGTAGGAGAACACTGGACTGCTAACCAGAAGGTTGGCAGTTCAATCCCACCAGCTGCTCCGTGGGAGAAAGATGAGGCTTTTGGCTCCTGTAAAGGTTTACAGCCTGGGAGACCCAATATAGGGTTGCTATGAGTTGGAATCGACTCGATGGCATGGGTTTGAGATTTTGGATTATAGGGAGAAAGGAGGTCCAGGATGGGAGGGCTTGAATTGCACTGTACAAAGTTGGGAACATGAGGATCATATCCCCCAGTGGTTCCAGTAGGGCCCAGACCTGTGCATCCTGGGCTTTGTGAGAGCCTCACCCCCTCAGCTCTGCAGACCTCTGCTACGTTAATGCCGCTCTGACAGCATTTTCCTCATGAAATGCAACAAAGCATAACTAAAAAATGTAAGTAACAGCTTCAGGCCCTAATGAGGCTATAAATACAGGACTGAAATAATTTATAAAGATATTTCTTGGTTAAGAACTGTCCTTTTCCAAGACCTCTTCAACTTTCTCTTGACTTGCTTCATTGATACTAGCCATTGGCTTTCTTTGCTAGCTTGTGTGAAGAGACAAAGAAAACATCGGTCAGGTTGGGAGGGTTATTGCTGCTGACTTGGCATGAGAGAGAAGCAAACAGTGGAGGCTGGCAGATGTTGGTGGACAGCTATGCATGCTCTCTATCCAGGAGACACACGCCACCCATATGTTATTCCTGCTCTTCCTTCCGGTTCATGCACCATCTGAGTGTTCAAAGGGTCAGCATTCCTTGGCTAAACTCATGGGAGCGTCTTACACCATTTCACCAGTTTCCATGGGTTATTTCTTCCCTATTGTTGTTGTTAGTTGACAGTGAGATGTTTCTGTCTCATGGTGACCCCATGTACAACAGAATGAAACGTTGCTTGGCCCTGGACCATCTTCAAGAAACTTGTTATGCTTGAGGGCATTATTTCAGCCACTGTGTATCTTCACTGCTCCCAACCTAGGGAGCTTATCTTCCAGCACTATGTGGGACAATATTCTATCGTCATCCACAGGGTTTTTCTGAAGTAGAGTGCCAGCTTCCTACTCTGTGTCAGGCTGGAAGCTCTGCTGAAATCTGCCCACCATGGGTGACCCTGCTGGTATTTGAAATATTGGTGATATAGTGTCTAGGACCATAGCAACATGCAAACCACGGCACTATGACTAACAGGTGGTGGATTTTTTTTTTTCCTTCACAAACTGAGGCTTGGCGTATTGGAGACCGGGCTGTGCTTAGGTACTTGGAGCCAGAAGTACATCCTTGATGTGAGCCCAGGCCTTCTTGGTGAGCTCACAGCCAGGCTGCAGCAGAAAGCAACTTGCTTGATGAAAACCAAATGATTCTGGCAAGCACATGAGGACAGACGTCTCTGGTTCCATCCAACTCTGATGCCACTGTGGCTGAGCAGTCTGGAGTCAGAGGGGCCTTCGGGGGATTTCCCGGGGGTGTTTACAAACAAATTATTGCAGGCCAACGCATGTCGTGACTTTATACATTCTTGTGCATGAAGTGTGTGTTTGATGAGTGAGTCAAAGAGAAAGCAGACTGTTGTTTTCCAAGACGCTTAACATTATGTTGTTGGTATCAGGCTGTGGGAAGAGGTGTTTTCACTCCCTGGGAGAGGCTTTAGAAAATCAGATGTTAATCTGGACATATATATCTGGGGTTTTGTGTGTTCATTAAGATGCACACCTGGATTGTCAGGAAGCAGAAATCTGGAAGATGAGACTCTTGGATGGTTTGCAGATGGTCATTTCTGCACTGCATGGATTGTGACCGAGGGATGTCCCCAGGGGTAGGAGACCGGCTGAGGGGGAGAAGGGCTCCCACTGTAATTCCCATTTCTCAGCTGGGAAAGTTTGTGTTCCGTTAATGTGAATTAGGGATGGAATGTCGTAGCTGTCTTAACTTTTGGTGGTTGCTCCAGTTTGGGCCCCGTCATCAAATATAAATTTTTGGGTGCCAGAAATTTTAGAAAGAGCTGTTAGAGCAGATTTTTTGCATTTGCCTGAAGTGAGAGGACTTGGAATCCCCCCCCCCCCCCCCCTCCGTTCTTGGTGCAGATGGTGGAGTTATTTTAAGTAAGTGATGTGCAACAGTGAAAATGGGTAACTCTTTTTCATTTTTCAGCTTAATGAAAAGAAAGAAAAGTGGGGAGGAGAAACTCCAGCTAGCCAACTTCACGCTAATACTTGTCTGTTTTGGGTTCTAAATGTGTACTAGGACACTGAGAAGGGATAAATATTTCAGCCACAAGAAAGTCCTGCTGTCAGGTGGAAAAGATTTCTAACCTCTTTGAAAGTAGACAGGGTAGTAATTTACTCGCACAAATCCAGACACCCCTACCTATGTCCTTTATTTTAACGATGCATGTACATGTCCTGCTCATATTCTAGGGCCTTAGGCAGGAGTGGGTGGTGGAACTGTCCAAGAAAGAGAACCAGGGCTTGGGGAAATACGTACATGACACATGCTCAGTTCTTAGAGTGGCCACAGATGTTTATTAGGGACCTACTGAAATCTTTGGACTCCTGGTGTGGTGCTATAGGATTAGCACTGGGCTGCGAACCACAAAGTCGGCACTTCAGACCCACCAGCTGCTCCTTGAAACCCTAGGTCACTATGAGTCAGAACCGACTGGATAGCACACAACAGCAACAACTGAAGTACAGCGGTGGTTTACTGGTAGAGTTAGCACCTTCCATATGGGAAACCCAGGCTCAGTTCCCTGCCGGTGTGCATCCTGTCTGTCAGTGGCGCTTTCAGACTAAAGCTGAGTAGGAAGAAAGGCCTGGTGATCTGCCTCCGAAGCACCTGTTAATGAAAACCCTATAGATCCCAGTGGTCCAATCCACAGGCCTTTGTTCCACTGTGTGTGTGGTTGTGATGCGTCAATGGCAAGTAACAACTGAGTGCCAGGTGCCGAGGATACAGAGATAAACCAGACAGTGTGTCTCTGCCTTCAGGGAGCTGTAGTCTGATGGGAGAGAGTGCCGATAAATCTACCACCAGAAACCGAGGTACAGGAAAACACAGTGCTCAACAGGAAAAAATGGGAAACAGCTTTAGACTGAGTATCAACGAAGGGATCACAGAGGAAGTGGTAAGCTGAGGTCTGAAGGATGAATCGGCTAGCCAGGTGGACAGTGGGCAGAAGAATGTTTGGGGGCAGTGAGCAGCTCAGATGGAGTCTTGCTGTTGAGATGACCTTGTGTTTGAGAAGGTGATGTGAAACCAGGTTGTCCGGGTGGGCAGTGCCTTGCAAACCAAAAGCTTTAGATTTATTTTCAGCTCCCTCAGACATCTGTTTTATCCTGAAATCTCACTCTGCTGTGAAGAAATGGAAGGGATTGACCTGGTAAGAGTGAGAAATGGAAGTCGGGAGACTGGTTTCAGGCAGGGCTTTTCATCCTCAGCCCAACTGACCTTTTGGGCTGGACATGTCTTTGTAGTGGGGGCAGTGCATTGTAGGGTGCTTCTTACGACTGCGTACCGACTCAGCGTCCCTGTGCAGGGTTTTGGAGGCTCTAAATCTTTATGGAGCAGAAGGCCTCATCTTTCTCCCACAGAGTAACTGGTGGATTTGAACTGCTGACCTTGCAGTTAGCAGGCTAATGCAAAAGTCACAACACTACCGGCTCGTTGTTGTTGTTTTTAAGTGCCGTCAAGTCAGTTACAACAATATCGACTCTGTGTAGGGTTTCTGAGGAGCAGCTGGTGGGTTTGAACTGCTGACTTTGTGGTTTGTAGTCCAGTGTTGATCCTACAAACACCACAATAGGAGTGCTTGTTCTTGTTGTTGTTGTTAAGTGCCGTCGAGTCGGTTCCGACCCATAGCGACCCTGTACAGGGTTTCTGAGGGTGTAAATCCTTACGGGAGTAGAAAGCCTCATCTTTCTCCCGCGGAGCGGCTGGTAGTTTCGAACCGCTGATCTTAAGTTTCGCAGCCCGATTCGTAACCACTACGCTACCAGCAATGATTAAATCCTCAGGCAGCTAACCAAAAGGTCAGTGGTTTGAAACCATCAGCTGCTTTGTTGGAGAAACAACCTGATGATCGGTTCCTGCAAAGATTTACAGTCCAGAGAACCCTAGGGGGCAGTCTCCTCTGTCCCAATAAAGGCCCTAGGAGTTGAAATTGACTCGATGGCACACTACCACTGCCACAAATTCTGACAACCAAAGCTGTCTCCTTTGGGCCAAAGGTGTCCTCTCTTTCCCTGTTGAGATGAAGAGGGTCAGGAAAAGATGGTGGCTTGGGCTGGGTGGGACCAGTTTACTGAGCTAAACTGAATGGGTTAGAGAGATACTTTGAAGTTAGACTCGCCAGGGGGCTGCTTTTCTCTGCTTTGGTTTCTTCTCATGCTTTTGACTTTGATGATGTTGTCACTTCTCTGAAGGATAGGGGGTTCTGTTCCCCTTGGATGCATAATGGAGCTGCTCAGAACAGCACAAAGAACGGCCCTTCCTGTCTGGGGTCATTCAGCAGGCCAGGGTCCCTGAGCCCTGCATGACAAGGACCAACTACGTACATACATTGACATCGTTCAGTGTCTGCATTACAACCTTTCATTTGTCATGACCACACGCCGCCAGCCTTACTGGCTCTCAGAGCAAGCACTTTGGAATCTAATCTGTCCAATTTTCTGTCTTCAGAAATCTGTTTACCATAACAAAAATTCACAGTTGCAGTGACTTTTCCAGTGGGGCTTGCCTTTGAGTAGCTAGCTCCTCAAAAAGTAAGCGTAAAGTGATATCCAAACAAAACAGAATGATAGTTAGGCGCTGGAACACTGAAGAATTCCGAGCTAGCTGGTGAAGACCAGAGCCGTTGGTCTGAAACAGCTGGAATGTGTGGATATTCTGCATTTACCATTTGTGTCTGGCTGGGATCAAGCACCTGGCCACCCTTTCCAGACTCTTTTCCTATGTAATTGATTAGTGATATCTAACTTGGTAGAACAGTGGCAGCATACATTTGTAATTTCTAATAATCACACCTGTGGTTTATTATTCCTTCTACACCCTTTGATGCCTTATATTATATATTCCCATGTATTTGAGTCTTGGCACACTGCTCTCTTGGTCTGAAGGGCCCTTACTTCTCATCTCTGTGTGTTTATCAAGATCTACTGCAAATGCTACCTCTTTCCTAATACTTTTCTTGAGTCTCTTAAATTTGAAGTTTATCTTAAGAACATTGGGGAGCCATTTCCTGGCTGTTTAAAGCAGGGAAGTGTTAGAATTTGTTCTTGAGAAAGAGCATTCTGGCCACCGTGAGGAGGAGGGATCAGAGAAGGTGGAGACTGGCGTCAGGATGTCAAGTTGGGGAGATTTTGGAGTTACTCCCAATAAAAGATGATGTGACTTGGACTATTAATGACTATGGAAATAGAGATGCGTGGATTGGAGACAAATGGGTGAGGGAGTGGGGTGGAACAGAGAGATTTCTAGGCTCTGATGTGCACAGTTGTGGAGTATGGGGCCTCTCACTTAGCTTCTCTCTGGAGCTCTCTAATGAGCCCTGAATGCTTGCATTTCAGCAGGGAGGCATGCATGTGCATCATTAATTCAGTACAGTGGGGAGGATGCTCTTCTAGGGGCTTACCCATGGCTTTGGGCTTGAAGTGGTATTGCTTGTCTGTGGCTGCATCCAGTCTGATTGGTTGTTGCTGACTTTTTCTAGTTGTAAGGTAGTCTTAGCATTACCCAGCAGTGCTGTCACCAGACAACAGAGTAAGTGCTCATTTCTGCAGGTAGTGACCAGGAAGTACTTCAGAGCAAAGGCGATATATCAGTTGGATGCGAAAGGGTGTGCAGGGATTCACTAGAAGGACCAACCGATTGAAGGAGGGCATTCCAGATAAAAAGAACAGCCCATATAAGATTAGAGGTGTGAAAGATGAGATACTGGGAACCGTGATACTGAAATCCGGAGTTGCTTCTGTTTGGCAAAGCTAATCATAGACCCACTCTCTTCCTGCCACCCTGGGCAAGTAGAAAACAAATCGGATCACATGGCCCAAAATTGTTCATATACTTGTGTGTTGATCCTACCAGGTGGGAGGTGCCCTAACCTTCCTCTGAATCTTTAGGACACAGGATGGGTGTCGGGTGATAAATATCCAGTTAATGCTTGTTGGTGATGCTTTATCTCTCAGCTAGTGACCACAGTCTGGCCCAGACCGATCAGATGGATCAGATCCTGGCTCTCTTGAAAATCTGTCCCCAAGGCCCCTGGGATGTTTGGGGTGGAAGCCTTGACGCTCAATTTAGGACTTGGTTCCAAATCTTCAGTAACTCTTGGCAAGCAGTTCTGTGACCCTGGTACCCCCTTGGGAGTTAGAAGCCTTAGTTCAAGTTTCAGCTTGGCCTTTCCTACCCGTGTGAACCTCAGGCAGATTGGCTTCGAAGGCCCGGGCTCCGATTTCCGAAAGTAAAATTATCTCCCAGTATTCCTGCCAATTTGGCCCTAATTCAAAGATTCTGTGATTGTAGGGGCCAAAGTCTGAGGCCTGGAAGGATCTGGCAGTCCTGCTACTGGAGGCATTGGGAAGCCAGTGCTTTCTTCTGCTTGTACCCTAAGTTGTAACCACCTTCCGTGGTGACAGCAGAATGTTTAGGTTTTACAGCCCATCTTTTGTCTTGACAACAGAAAATAAAAACCCTGGAGGATCCATTGTGTGCTCACCTATGTTTTTCCAGTTCTTGCTCTCAAAATCTCTGAGGTGGGGTGGGGTGGGGCAGCCAGGTTAACAGGTGAGGAAACTCAGCTTTGGGTGGTGGGGTCTGTGGCTGTCTGCTCACCTCCTGCTCCCTCTCCTGACAGAGAGCCAGCTGCTCCCCGGGAACAACTTCACCAACGAGTGCAACATTCCAGGCAACTTCATGTGCAGTAATGGGCGTTGCATTCCCGGCTCCTGGCAGTGTGATGGGCTGCCCGACTGCTTTGACAAGAGTGACGAGAAGGAATGCCGTGAGTACCTCAGTGCTTGGCTGGGGGTGAGTGGGGATGAGGCCCTTGTTTGGCTCGCAAACAAAAACTCCTGGCCATTGATTCAATTCCAACTCTCAGCGACCTTGTGTAGCGTTTCTGAGACGGTGTATCTATGAGAGCAGAAAGCCTCATGTTTCTCCTGTGGTTAGTGGATTTGAACTGCCAGCCTTATGGTTAGCAGTCCAGTGCTTATCCTGCAGAGCCCCACCAGGCTCAGACCCTGCAAACTTTGCTTGCTTGCACGCTGGTGGGTTTGGGTCTCTGGTCAGGAGCTCTGCCATATCTGTCTTGTACCTCTGCCTCAGGGCAGCGTGGTCTTTGCAGAAATGAGACTGCAACTTTGGAAACCACATCTGGCTCTAGGGTACTGTCTTTGCCTCCACTTTACATACTATGCACGAGATGTAACAGAGACTCTCAGCTTCTGTATCTTAACTGTCCATCAAGTAGCAGATGTGGGACTTGAACCTAGGACTGTCTGACCCAAACTGGTAATAGCCAATGGCAACTGTCATGTGGAATCCTAGTGTGGTGGTGCAGGTTATACACTGGACTGCAAGGTTGCTTTGAACTGCAAGGTTGGCGATTGAAGCTCACCAGCCTCTCTTCAGAAACCCCATACAGAGTTGCTATAAGTTGAAACCGACTCAACTGCCCTTAACAACAACAACAACCATCTTGTGGTGCATCATGGAATTTTCTTGACTGTTAAATTTGGTGTAGCATTATGTTCCACCACCCACCTGCCAGCCTGTGTTATTGTGGTGGCTTGCATGCTGCTATGATGCTGGGTAGTAGGCCAGCTGGCTCACCCATGGTGCATGGATTTCAGTGGTACGTCCACTGAAAGGGACCCTGGCTATCTGCTTCTGAAAAGTAGCCAATGAAAACCTTATGGAACAGAGCAGAATGTTGCCCCGTATAGGGCTGGGAGATGAGCCCTTTAGGTTGAAGGCACTCAAAATACACAGTGACTACTTTGGCTTTGAGCATGCCAATGATCGTGAATTGGCGCAGTACCACTGTGGTACACGGCATTACCATGAGTCAGAGCTGACTCTACGGCACCATTACCACCAGCAACAACAGTTATAGTGTCAAATGTCCAGCATCGAGTTGGTCCTGAACAGATAATACTCTGCTTCTCCAGTTCTGTGTTTGTGCCGAAATTACCTGTGTGCTCACCTGGGGCATCAACTTCAGATAAGCAGCACCACGATCAGGTGGTATTGGTGACTCTTCCTATGCCCTTCTGCATATTCAGTCTTCTTAATGATTTTGGATACCTGCACATGTGCTCGAGAGTTGGGTGGGGATCATGTATGAGAGAGGAGACCCGTGGAGGTCTGCCCTGTAGAGGCAGATGCCTTTCTACCCTAGAGCTTGTTTCTGCAGAGTGAGCTCAGCACCACACCTAAGCAGTGTGAGCACAGGGTTGGCTAGTGGGGATGGGCTGGGACCACACAACTGGACAGCTGGCTCGTGGTTCTTTCCTTGGGTTTTGGGCACCAGGCCATGTGGCCTATCTGGCAGGAGAGGCCTTGTGTTCTGGCTCTGAACCCTCTGTCGCTGTGGAAGCCAGAGGAGGAAATGACTGAGGATAGGATAATGGCCTGAATGTGTAACGTAGCTCTTGCCCATGGGTTGAGGCCCAGTTTTTGTGACGCACAGGAAGAAGCGTTGGGTTTGGAGCCAGCATATCCTCATGTGTGATGCTCCCTTTAGGCTTCCTTCCTCCAAGACAGGCCCTTCATCCATCCAAACCCTAAACCTAGTCAGTGTCCCTGAAGTTGATTCCAACTCATGGTGGGGACCTGTGTTTCATTGGGTTTCCAGTGGCAGTGACCTTCAGGAAATGTATCGTAGACCTTTCCTTGAGGTTCCTCTGTGAATTCCAGCTACCTGGAATTCTATATCCCTGAAGTGTCTACATTCTTCAGAGAGGTTTTGGGGGAAAGCTTAGGGGGGAGGAGGGTTATTTTGTTTTGATAGGAATATTTTACTTTCTTTGTTGCATGTAACTTTTCTGAAGCGATCTCTATATATAATGCTTCCCAGCTCTTAGAAGTGTCTTCACGGGTCAGATGGCTAGGATGCTCTGCCCCCCCCCCAAGCTTTTCTTTTCTTTTCTTCTTTTCAGAATTTAAAAATATTATGTCAGTTTTTCCCTGTTTCTAGTGTGGCTTCAAATTGTTGGAATTTTAACATTTGTAGTTTTAGTTTCAAATGAGATAATATATGTGAACTCTATGATCAGTTCGATGTGGAGGATTAATAAACACTGTACTTAATAAGTTGCTGTTGTCGTCAGTTGCTGTTGAGTTGATTTGAACTCATGGAAACCTTGTGTGCAGAGTACAACTGCTTCAAGCGTTTTTAAAACTTTGACCTTTGGGAAGCTTGTCTTCCGAGATTCTTGTGGTTGGGCTCGAACTACCAAGACTTCCCATTAATAGTAGAGTGCTTAACTTTTTACACCATATAGGGATACTTGAATGACAGTAAACACAGATTGGTGTTAGCTGAGCTGGGACTGTTCAGTGCATGATGAGTTTGTGAAAGAATGCAGGTTTGGGAGTTGAGACCTGAATTTTATTCCCAACTTTACCAATAGTAGTTATGTAATATTAGTATTATCTATGACATTCTGCATCCTCTTTCAATCCATTTTCATGATTTTAGAATTCATGCTCAAACTGGAACAAGATGGCGGAAGGAGTATAGAAAAAAAAAAAAAGATGGCGCAGGACAGCAGCTTGGAGCTGTTTGGTTTAGTTTGGAACTTGCTTGTCTTGGCTGCGCTCCATCATTCTTTTCTCTTCATTTCCTACCCTTAACTCCCAAGTGTGGTAGAGACTTGATTGGCATTTATTTAGTCTTTTGATCAAAACATAATTTAAAAACCATACACATAAACGCAGTTATTAAAAAAATAAAATTCTCCTCCACTGCCCTTTTCCTCTCCTTAAATTGTAAAAATAGAATCATTCTAGGAAGATTAGACCATAGAGGGGAAGAAAATAGTCCCTTTTCTGAAAGAAATTCTACTTTCATTTTAGATTTCTTACACATCCCCTTCCGTTCTAGGAATTGAGAGTATAAACTGCAAAGATAGATTGTTGACTCTATCTCCCAGCTTGGCTTTAGGGGAGGTTACCAGAATACTCTAAATCTTAGCCATTAGGAGGACCAGATGAGAATTTCTGTACCTCTTGGTGCCTCCATTTCTTCCTTTCCAAAATGCGGATAATAGAATTGTGAAGTTTTAACTCATGTAAGCACATGTGTAGCAAGTATCTTGTATACATGAACTATTAATGACTGGACTTACACCAACTGCATTCTGTAGGTCTTACCATGGGGATATATGATGGAGTAACCTGCTTTATTCTACTTACTGTTTGAGGCAGCTTGCATGTTGGTTTATGAGATTGCCTAATATTCCACTGAGTAGACACACTGTAACCTAGCCTACATTAGATGTTGACTTCTCTTTTGCTGTTTTACTTCTGCTGATCAAAACATTTAAGATCCATTAAACAGCACGCCCATTTCCAGAAAACAGAAATACACGATGGTGTATTTTAGCCAGAAAGAGCCAGAATGGGAGGGCTGGTTCACAAGTGTGCCCTACTTGACCATCTCTTGAAGGGCGCCCTACGAGCAGCCGATTTTAGAATTCTGTCGCCTCTTTGGAGGGAAGGAGACAGCCCTCTGTGTTTTTCCATGAGTTACAAAACACTTTCTCTGATTTTGTGTGTGTGTTTGTGGAACAATTGGATATTTAAAAGGAGGACAGTGAATGCAGCTGATGTTTTCATCTCAGATAGATTATTGTTTCAAGTGCCAGTGAAGCTATGGCATTTCAAAGATGTTATTGGTGTTAGATGCCATTGAGTTGGTTCTGTCACATAGCGACCCCTATGCACAACAGAACGAAACATTGCCTAGTCTTGTGTCATCTACACACTAGTTGCTTGAGGCCATTGCTGCTGCCAGTCCATCTCATTGGGGGTCTTCCTCTTCTTCTCTGACTCTCCACTTTACCCAGCATGATATCCTTTTCCATGGACTGGTCCCTTCTGATAATATGTCTGAAGTATGATGTTGTTGTTGTTAACTGCCTTTGAGTTGGTTCTGACCCATAGCAACCCTGTATAGGGATTCTGAGGAGCAGCTGGTGAGCTTGAACTGCCAACCTTGCAGTTCAAATGGCTTTGCAGTCTGGCGCATTAACTCACGGCACCACACCAGGACATATATTTTAAAAAAAGAGGAGTCCCAAGAGAAGTGTTGTTATTAAGTGCCTTCTAGTCAGTTCCAAAGGAGCTCTGGTAGCTCAGTGGTTACAAATCGGGTTGCTAACCCCAAAATTGGCAGTTCGAAACTACCAGCGGTTCTGCAGGAGAAAGATGTGGTATTCTGCTCCCATAAAGATTTATAGCCTCGGAAACTCTATGCAGGGTCACTATGAGTCGGAACCGACTCCACGGTACTTAACAACAAGTTAGTTACAACTCATAGCGAGGGCTTCCAAGGCTATAAATCTTCATGGGAACAGGAAGCCTCATCTTTATATCTTAGAGCTACTGGTAGATTTGAACTTCTGACCTTGCAGTTAGCAGTCCAGCTCGTAATCCACTATGCTACCAGGGTGGGATATGAGGCAGTGTGTCCATAGCATAAAGAGGATTTTTATAAGACAGGAAAAGTTTTCTTAAGCATAAGGGTAATGGTGGTGGTTATGTGCTGTGGAGTCGGTTCTGACTCATAGCAACCCTGCATAGGGTTTCTGAGTCTGTAAATCTTTATGGGAGCAGAAAGCCTCATCTTTCTCCTATGGAATGGCTGGTAGTTTTGCACTGCTAACCTCGAGGTTAGCAGCCCAATTAGTAAGCAGTACACTATGAGGGCTCCTTATAAGGGTAATATAACCATGCAATTGGGGAGCGGAGAAGAGAAAAAACAAAGGAATCTCAGAGTCTGTAAGCTACCAGAACCACTATTATTAGCATGTTGGCATTTTGTATTCACGTTTATCCCGGTTGTAAATATAGGTATATCATTTTTCATTTTGATGTTTCCCTGTAGAACAAGCTTATTAACATTTCTCTGTGTTTTTCCATTTTTCTCTTTATACAATTTTTAATGCCTAGATTAAAATGCCCAGTTTACTCATTAATGGCTTTTAACTTATTTCCAGTGTTTCATTATTAGAAATAGTGTCCATTGTTATGAACTGGAAGGAGAACTGGTGATGCTGTGGGTTAGGCATTAGGCTGCTAACCACAAGGTCGGCAGTTCAAACGTACCAGCCACTCCTCATGGGAAAGATGAGACTGTCTGCGCCCGTAAAGATTTTCAGTCTTGGAAACGATATATGAAGTGACTCAGAGTTGGAATCAACTTGATGGCAATAGTTTTGTTGTTGTTGCTGTTGTAAACATGAGAGTGAATACAACTTTCCCCGTTTTGAGTTAATCTTCTTAGGTTAGATTCTCAGAAATACAGTGACTAGGGTGAAGGGCAGGAGATTTTCTGCCCAGTGGTTTTGCGAAAGGTTTGCACGAGTTTGCTGTCTTGCTGGCCACATGCAAGCACTCTGACCTTCTCTGTCTTGGCAGCATTGGGTATGATCTTTAAAAGGAGACTCTTTTCTAGTTAATTGAATAGTTGAAAACTGGTAAATGTTTTAATTTTTTCAATATGTAGTCAAGGTTGGGTTTTTTTCCACACATTGATTTACTACTAGTCCTGGTGTGGCTCCTTAGGATAAGCAGTCGACCTGAGGGTCAGTTTGAACCACAAAGTCAGTGGTTTAAACTCACCATCTACTCCTTGGAACCCTATATAGGGTTGCTATGAGTTGGAACCGTCTCAGCAGCACTTAACAACAACATTTACTAGTTAAGGAGCCCTGGTGGTGTAGTGGGTTATGAGTTGGGTTCCTAACTGAAAGGTCAGCAGTTTGAATCTGCCAGCTGCTCCATGGGAGAAGAATGAGGCTTACTGCTCCCTGAAAGATGTACAACCTTGGTAGTCCTATTTAGGGTTGCTGTGAGTCAAAACCGACTCCATGGCACACACATACCACCACCATTGACTCGTTGTTTTTCTGTTGTATTTTTGAAGTATCTGTTAACTGACTAGAATAAATTTCCAACTGGGTTGAGATGTTAAATTTTTGTTTTATGAAATTGAAGAGCCGCCTCTGTAAACTTTTTGAAAGTAGTTCTGGAAAAGTCTGAATGTGTTTCTGCTCCTGATTTGTGGGTTGTTCTAAATGATCATTTTATCCACATCTATATACAAGGGGCTCCTAAAAGTTCATGGAAAAAATTGAGCTAAAATAGAAGGCAGCTCTATGGACTTCTGATGTGGCGCTGTAGGATCAGCACTAGCCTGTGAACCACAAGGGCAGCTGCTCAAACCCACCATCTTCCCCTCAGAGACACTATACCGGGTTGCTGTGAGTTGAAACTGACTCAGTGGTACTTTATAACAACATAACATAAGCATGGGACTGTAAACTATAAGCTCGGTGGTTCGAGTCCACTAGCTGCTCCTTGGGAGAAAGATGAAATTTTCTGCTCCCATAAACATTTATAGCCTCGGAAACCCTATTAAGGGCCCTTATGAGTCAGAATGGAGTCCTGGTATGGCATTGTGGGTTAATGCACTGGACTGAAAAGTTGGCTTAATTCGCAAGGCTGATGGTTCAAGCTCACCAGCCATTCCTCGGAAACCCCATACAGGGTTGCTATGGGTCAGAACCGACTATACGGCATTTAACAACAACAGTAAGCTCTGGGCATCCTGATATGGTACTGTAGGAAAAGCACTGAACTGTGAACTCTTAAGGTTGAGGGTTCAAATACACCACTTGCTCCTTGGAAACTCTATACTAGGTCACTTTGAGTCGGAATTGACTTAGCACTTAACAACCATCATATTAATTTACTTGATTACCATAAACGCCTTGTGAGGAAGGAACTATTTTCATCTCCAATTTGCGTATTAGGAAACTAAGCCACAGGGAGATGACTTGACACTTGCTTTTTGCCCCAGAAAATAATTCTACATAGCCCACCACCATCAGAAATCACCGGTGAGGTAATTCTGCCTTTCTCTACATGTATCTGTGTCTGTGTTTGGAATGGGCTACGCTGTATGTTGTTATTGTTGTTGTTAAGGTGCTGTTGAATCGGTTCCGACTTGTACCAGCTTTTTGCTTCCTTTTCTCTGTGTCCCAATCAAATGGGGAGAAATCTTTATTTTTGGAGATCCTTGTCACAAGATGGTTCATTTTTTCCTTTGGAAAATTTTATTGGTGGATATCTTTGATGAGTATTCATGGACAGGTGGTGTGTGTGTGTGTGTGTGTGTAGGAGGTAGAGTGAGGATAAACTCAAAGACCATCTCAAATGATCAAATTTCAGTGCATCTCCAAGTCTAGCCGAACAGAAAAATACATACAAATATGGCATTTAATTTTTTCTTTTTTGCGTTTACTCTTCTCCATTTCTTTCTTTCGTTTTTGATGAATTGGGTGAAGGTCTACAGAGCAGATCATATTTCTGTTCAATAATTCGTATGTATTTTCTTTCATCTCATTGACTGCAGTCCCGACAATATAGCATCACTTACCCTACTATTTCCCTGTGCTTCCCGTTTGTACTTTCTACTGCTCCTTCTTTCATAACATTTCTAAACTTTGGCCCTGGGTAAATGGTGCCCCCTTTTTATTTTTTAAAATCTCGAATAGTTGATTAATGATATTAACATGTGCCTATCTCCCTAGTGTTACTAGTCCCTTATGTTGTTGTAAAGTTCCATCTAGTCAGTGCCGACTTATAGTGACCCTGTATAGGGTTTCCAAGGAGCGACTGATGAGCTTGAACTACCTACTTTGAGGTTTAAACCAACCTTGCAGTCCAGCGCATTAACCCACAGCGCCACACCAGGACTCCTGTTCCCTTATAGATCTATTGTATGGCTGGAAACTGGAGGTGAGTTCATTTCCAGATCTGAAGGATGAGTAAGGACCATACTTTCGGGGATTCCACTAGTCTCTGTCTGACCAGTAAGCCTCCTCTTTTTCTTTTTTTTTTAAATGATTTTGATTTCCACATTTTCCTCTCACTATATCCAGGACCTTTTAATGTGATCCCTTTTAGAGCAGTTGGTTATGGTAGCTGGTCACCATTCTTCTGGTCCCAGGGTTGTGGAGCCTCATGGTCCATTAGCCCATTGAACTAATTGTTTCCATGCGTCTTCAATTTTCTTTCCTCCAGAAACCAATAGTTGCACCTTAGAGGGCTACTCATGAGTTTTTAATAAAAGACCCAGTTGTCTCTACTTACCATAGTAGGGCATAAAAGCATTGTGCTTGGGAACTATGTTATGCCACTGACCTTTGGTTTCTCTCCCCTTATGCTATGGTCTTGAGCTCCAAGTCTAGTGACTCATTCCTTCATTGTTTGGTTAACTTTGCCCTTTGAATACACCACATTCATGGAAATACTTGCAGTAAAGGTAATTGTTGTTGTTGTTAGGTCTCATAGAGTCAGTACTGATACCTAGTGACCCTATGCACAACAGAACGAAACACTGCCCAATCCTGGGCCAACCTCACAATTGTTCCACGCTTGAACCCACTGATGTTGCCACTTTGCCAATCCATCTCACTGGGGTGTGTGTGTGTGTCTTCCTCTTTTTCTCTGACCCTCCACCCTACCAAACATGATATTGTTCTCCAGCGATTGGTCCCTCCTGATAATATATCTGAAGTATGAGAGATGAAGTTTGGCCATCGTGGCCTCCAAGGAGCACTCTGGCTGCACTTCTTCCAACACAGATCTGTTGGTTCTTTTGGCAGCCTATGGTACTTTCAATATTCTCCTACAGCACCATAACTCAAAAGCATCAATTCTTCTACAGTCTTCCTTATTCACTGTCCAGCTTTCGCATGCATATGAGGTTATTGAAAATACCATGGCTTGGGTCAGGTACTCCTTAGTCCTCAAGCTGACATCTTTGCTCTTCAACACTTTAAAAAGGTCTTGTGCCGCAGATTTGCCTAATGCATCGTTTGATTTCTTGACTGCTGCTTCCTTGAGTGTTGATGGTTGATCCAAGAAGAATGAAGTCCTTGACAACTTCAATCTTTTCTCTGTTGATAAGAATGTTGTTTATTGGTCCAGTGGTGAGGATTTTTGTTTTCTTTACATTGAATGCAATCCATACCAAAGGCTGTGCTCTTTGATCTTCTTCAGTAAGTGTTTTAAGTTGTCTTCACTTTCAGCAAGCAAGGTTGTATCATCTGCATATCGTAGGTTGTTAATTAGTCTTCCTCCAATCCTGATGCCATGTTTTTCTTCATATAACTCAGCTTCTCAGATTATTTGCTCAGCATGCAGGTTGAAGTAAAAGTATATATATATTTGTGTGTAATGTTTGTATGTATATTGTTAAATGCCGTCAAGTTGGTTCTGACTCATAACGACCCTGTATAGGGTTTCCAAGGAGTGGCTGGTGAGTTTAAACCGCCAACTTTGCGGTCTAGTGTTTTATCTCACAGAGCCACACCAGGACTATATATATATATTTGTGGGTGTACTTCTACTCTCTCTCCCATACCCCTTGAACCTCCATGCATCTGCCTGTAGATCACTGTTACTGCAGAATTGTCTCAACTATTTCCTGAACACACCTTCTGATTGCTCTGCTGTGATGGCAGAAATCCATAAAAAATGATGAGGCCCATTTGGAATAATGACCACATCGAAATATTAAAGGAGATGAAGGTAGAGATCGAAGGTGTTCAGGTTTTATAAGCTTCCCATTCTGTGGGTCATCAGCTCAAGAACCAACGCATTGACACTTAACAACAACAACAACTCTGATCTTCAGCCTCTAGGTGGCACCACACATAAAGTTTTCTTTTAAACCTGATGGGTGTTTTGGGGCTAGCAGAGATGAAAATAAAACTTGATTCAAAGTTATTGTCTTTACTGAAACATTAATAGTCATTCAGCTTTTTTTACCAGGCAACTGAAGCTTGACTTCAAACCAGGAAATGTCCGCAGGATGAACACAGCTTGCCCTGCACTTGTTTAAACGTGTGTCTTTTCTTAGAGAGGGTGATGGGGCTGGGGGACAGGTTGTAGTTTGTGAAGGCAATGAATTGTTGGCTGTAACTCGAGCAATAGGAGTCCCTGGGTGATTCCAACAGTTACCATACTTAGCTATTACTGAAAAATGGGGGCTCAAGTCTACCCAGGAGAAGAAAAGCCTGGTGTGAAATATCCACAATTAAAACACCATGGGGCACAGTTCTACTCTGACACACGTGGAATTGTTGTGAGTCAAGAGTCTGTTGCTGGCAGCTGGTTCAATTGGTTACCAAGGGTGGGCTGAACTCTAGTATTTAGCCTTCCTGTTCAGTGTTCTGTCATGCACACACCTCCTGCTTCCACTTTTTCTTTGACAATGGAAAAGTCAGACTCTTACCTCCCATGGACCATTAGCACCATTTGGGTTTCTGTGAGCCAGCTTCAGCCTCCTAGACATGGACCTTCTTTATGAACCCTAGATACTGCTGGGTCTTTCTGGAAGACTTGTGCCCTTTTGTTTTTGCCTTGCTGCACAAGACCTCTTTAAAGAGTTCAAGAGCAAAGATGTCAGTTTGAGGACTAAGGTGTGCCTGACCCAAGCCATGGTATTTTCAAAAACCTCGTATGCTATGTGAAAGTTGGACAGTGAATAAGGAAGACCATAGAAGAATTGATGTATTTGATTTATGGTGTTAGAGGAGAATATTAAAAGTACCATGGGTTACCAGAAGAACATAACAAATCTGTCTTGAAAGAAGTAAACCAGAGTGCTCCATAGAAGCCAGAATAGCCAGACTTGTCTCTCATACTTTGGACATATTATTGGGAAGGACCAGTCAGTCCCTAGAGAAGGACATCATGCTCAGTAAAGCAGAGGGTCAGAAAAAAAAGAGGGAGACCCCCAACAAGATGGATTGGCACAGTGGCAGCAGCAGTGGACTCAGGCATGGCAGTGATTATGAAATTGGCACAGGACCGGGCAGTGTTCTGTTCTGTTGTGCATAAGCTTGCTATGAGTCAGTACAGACTCAAAGGCACCTGCCACCCACAACAATATCACTGAAGGGCCCATTTTCTCTACATCTTGGCTCTGACAAGCCATTAGTAACCACTGAACTCCAAAGGCCTTCTGAAGAGATTGAGCCTAAGAAAACAAAACTGGTACTTGTAGGAGACTAGAGAATACTGCTGTGGTCTAATGGTGTGTCCATGAAACACTTCAGAATGAAAAGCTGCCTTCCTTCAGAGACCTTCATTGCACGGAGGAAATCCACTGCAGATGTGTATTGCGTGCTTCTTTTCTGTTTTAGTCATTTGGCTTGGTTCTGTGTTTGTTTTTAATGGTAATTCCAGGTATCTTCTACTTTTTAAAATTTCTTTCATCTCACATGTAAGGTAATCAGTCCTGTGTTTAAACATGGGGCCTTTAATGGGTGTTAAAGGAGCCCTGGTAGTGTAGTGGTTACGAATTGGGCTGCTAACCTCAAGGTCAGCAGTTCGAAACTACCAACAGTTCTGCGGGAGAAAGATGAGGTTTTCTGCTCCTGTAAAGATTTACAGCCTTGGAAGCCCTATGCAGGATTGCTATGAGTCGGAACCGACTCCACAGCACACCACCACCACCACCACCACCACCACCACCAGCACAGTGTGTGGGCATCTGACTTCTCTAACTTCTTGGGCAGGGAGAGTGCCCTTCAGCACCAACCCAAAGCTGATTGTTATGATGTGCAGGTCAGACTCCTTTCCTCTCTTGTCTTTATACCAATTCTGACACCAAGCATTCCTCCTGTGCCCCCTTCTGCTTCTGTGCTGGGTTTGATAATTTGTTGCAATGGTCACACACAACTCACACATGTCTCACACCTATGGGGTTTATTAGGGAACGAATAGGTTATAATTCAGAAGCAAGAAGTACTTAGGACAACCTCTTCTCAGCCATGAGTACAGGCAGGCCTCTCTCTGACCCCAGTCCAGCCTCTGCCCTTGGTGAGCATGTGTTACAAAGCTCTTTAGCTCCACCCATGAATGCCTAGAGGTTCCCCGCTCTGCCCATGAGCCTTAGTCTGAAGGCACTCAGCTGTCGTGCTCCATGGGTCTTCAAGCCTAGCTCCAATGACAAGTGCTTGGACACACCCCACTTTGGCCCCAAGATGCTTAGCACCTTCCTTCAGTAACTTAACACACCCCATGTGCCAAGAATCCCTTTGCCATCTTGTACCAGTTTCCCAGATATGCTGCTGCCTCACGCGGTCTCTGGTGTTAAAACTACTCTCTGTCTGTCTGTGTCTGTCTCTTGGGTCATGGAGATTCTCAGCACAGGGACCTTGGGTCATAGTGGTAAAATCATCTTCTCTTTCTGCTTCTGGGATGGCTTGTTTTAAACCAAGTGGAATGTCAAAACTGACTAATCCACTCATTAGGGTTCAAGACATCTTATTTGAATTATTAGCAAAGTGTCCATTCCCCTTGGTGAGCCATAGATCATGGCTATAATGACCATGTAAAAGCAGTGCATTGCACTGCAAGAAATCAGACAGTGCTGGATTTGACCCTTAGGTACTCATTGTGACTTTTGGGGCTTTGAACACCTTCTGAGTTTTGTACATCTACTTCTTCATCTGTATCATGGGATAATAACAGTACTTACTCCTGAGGTGGAGGGTCAGAGAAAAAGAGGAAGACCCCCAGCGAGATGGATTGGCAAAGTGGCAGCATTAATGAGCTTAAGTGTAGCAACAGTTGTGAGGTTGGCCCAGGACTGGGCAGTGTTTCATTCTGTTGTATGTAGGGTCGCTATAGTTGGTACTGACAGGATGGCACCTAACAACTACAGTAATTTCTGAGGAGCCCTGGTGTGGCACTGTAGGACAAGCCACTGGACTTCTAATCATAAGGTTGGCAGTTCAAACCTACCAGTTGCTCCTTAGAAACCCCATACAGTGTCACTATGAGTTGGATCTCACTCCACAGCACTTAACACCATCTATAGCACTTAACAACTTAACACCACTCCACAGATGATGATTCAGATGTTTGTCAGTTTGTTCAGGCCACCAAAGAACAACAGGAATTGTTTCCTGGGGCAAACAGGGTTAGATTCAGTTCTCCTGACCCCAGGGCACTGTTGTAAGTATTAAATGAGCTAATGTGTGTGAGACTCCTAGGTGGGTCCCTGGCTACACATTCAGTAAGTACTCACTGATACTAGTCACTCAAACCCAAGCACAATGCGACATTCCCAGCCAGTGCAATCCTAGAAGTTACTGCTCCAGCCTGCCCTACCCTCTCCCCCCAGCTCCTTCCATCCCTCCCACCCTCCCTCCTCCAGAACACTCTCTGCTCTCACCCTCACCCTCTTGCCTGTAGCTTTGAGGGCCTGAGTCATGGGAATGCTTTGTGTTGCTAGGTCAAATATCTTCTATTCACTTGAGAGAGTCTCAAGTATGCAATTTTGAGCTGTTATGAAATTTCCTTTAGTTTAGGGCTCCAGGGAGCCAGCCAGATGCCCAAGCTGGTGCAGGAAGGAAGGAAACAAATATTTCAGGGTCTGTGATGAGCCCAGCTCTGAGGATGTCAGGATAGGGAGGGCAGAAGTACCTTTTCTGCATTGGGCTGAGCCCCTCAGCTGTAAAGGACCTGCTAGAGCAGCCTGAGCCTCGCACAATTAAACACCTAAGTGGATTTTGATGATAGCATTTTGCATTCTCTCTTGAACAGTCCTCTTTTGTTATATCTAGGCCCTTCTGCTGTAACTACACTGCCCTAAAACTAGCATGACTCCCTGTGGCCCCCAAGGTTTGACACCCAGAGCCTATAGAAATAACAGTCTTCTGGCTCTCCTCTCCACCCCAGTAAACTCTATCTAACTTCTGCACATGTATTTCCTCATCTGTGAAATGGGATAATGGGCCTGCAGTTAGGAAAGACTTTCCATTGAGATATCTGCGATCTCAGTATTCTGAGAATTCCAAGGTAAGCACCTGACAGCTAAATAAATATTGACACTTCCAGGTTGCCAGGCGCCACTTGACTTAACAAGTCGGACAGTATGCAGACTTTCTAAAAGTCCCGAAAGAACTCTGAAGATGCTACAGAGATAACTGATAGCATAGTGATTGCCGGCTGAGCTGCTCACCTCAAGGGCAGCAGTTTGAATTAATTTATCTGTGGGAGAGAGGTGAGGCTTTCTGCTCCCTTAAAGATTTACAGCCTTGGAAACCCCATGCAGGCTCACTATGAGTAAGAACTAACTTCACAGCCCACCACCACCACTACTACCATCACCACCAGAGAAATACCAGTGCTCTGGGTCAACCTGGAGCAGGTGTGGTACCCACTGGCCAGCAGCTAGCACAGATGGAGAATGGAGCATTTTGTATTCCGCTCTCTGGTGTTCCTGGTACTGTGTGGATTCTTGCTGCATCCACTTGGGTTATTTCATTGTTGCTTATTTCACAATTGTCTTTAGAAAGCATTGTAGTCATGGAGTAGGAGCAGGTTTGAAAGCCCTGTATTGTTGTTGGCTGGTGTCAAGTGACTCCATGCAAAATAAAAGGAAACATTGCCTGGTCCTCTGCCATCCCCATGCATGGTTGCAGATTGCATTGTCGTAATCTATTGATCTGTAAGGTTTTCATTAGCTGATTTTCTGAAGTAAATCGTCAGGTGTTTCTTCCTAACCTGTCTTAGGCTGAAAGCCCTCCCTGAAACCTCTTGGACCATCAGAGCTATCAGTAAGCTTCCATTGACAGATAGAAGTGGTGACTGGGCATGAAATGCACTGGCTAGGACTCCCCTTGTCTGGACCCAGGCCGCACCACTCGGAAGCTGTACTAGCTAGGCACAAGTTACTTAGCCTCAGTGTCCTCAGAAACCCTGTGGAACTTCTGTGAGGATGGGATGAGTTAGGATCTTTAAAACTTGTCAGACAGCGGCTGGCACTTAGTAACCACTCAATTAGCATTAGTTGTTCTTTTGTTAGCAATATAGTGTCAACTTTCTGGTTTAGTTTCCAGATCAGCCTCTGCTAGTCACTTGCCTTCTCGTGAGCCTTAGTTTCTTCATCTGTGTAATGGGAGCAGGTGTGAAAGGAGGTTGTGAGAAGAGGTCAGATGTGAAAGTGGCAGTGTCTGACACTTAATACAATGCTTGTCCAGTCTCGCCCTTTCTCAGAGGTCTTGTAAAGCCCGAATATCCAGTGTCACCTTTTGATCCCAGCTCCTATAGTCATTAAAGATGCCCTGGGAGTGTTCCATAGATTCTACTTTGTAACAGATTGTGTAAATTAAGGAAGGTATCTCAGAAATTTAAAAAATGTTCAGATTAGTCAGAATTGAAACTCTCCCTTCCCTGAACCATTGTCACGAGATAGACTCTAGGAACTCCCTGATGGCTCTGGTTTGAGACATGAGGTATGGGACAGCCACAGGAGGGAAGTCCCATGTCCACTGCAGAGCCCCTGAGAGCCCGAGGACTCATCACCACCCCCCAAGGAAGTGAGGTGAATTTGGCCCTCTATTAGGTGTCCTGGTGCCTTCTGCCATGGGGCTGGGACAGGAGAGAATGGAGGGGAATCATGTTTATTGAGGTAAGGCTTCCTGGAGTCTGGAGACTGGAGTGCAACTTGCTAATTGAAAGTTTGGGAGTTCAAATTCAAACAGAAGCATCTCAAAAGAAAGTCCTGGTGATGAGCTATTGAAAACTCTGTGGAGACACACGGGCTGCCGTGACCCAGAATCTGCTCAGTAGACACTGGGTTGTCTTCCTGGAGTCTATAGACAAAACGGGGAGGAATTGGTCCAACTTAGAACCAGAAAAGTGACTCATTTCTGACATCATAAAACCTTTCGTTTCTCAGGAGTCCTCAGAAGTCTCCTTTCTTTGTTTAGTTCAGCTCCCCCTCACATGCCCCTGCTGGTACCATTCTGACCCTCTGCTGGTGGAGACAGGGAGACTGGAGGTGTTTCCTGGGAGCCCTTGGCCCCTGCCCCTTCCCCCAGGCCATGGCAGTTACTGTTTGGGGTCTGCCTCCAGGTTCTTGAAACTGATCTGTTTAAATGACAATACCGTCACCAGCTGAGAGAAGTTAGTTAGTAGCATAAAGTCATCTTAAACTCATCTTTTAAATCAACTCTTTGGCTCAAATACCAGCTTCACTCCATCTCACCAGCCGTTGTCCACACTACTTCCAGAGAGCACAGTTAGTATCAGAGCTGCTTACTGCTGCCTTTCCCAGCTGCAAGGGGAGAATGTTAATGAACCAGCCCTGAGCTGGAGAGGGGAGATGGGGCGGGGGCTTGTTCCTGGTTTCTGGAACAAGTGTGGCTGAACCACCTGGGCCCCTGTCATTCCCGCAGTGCGCGCTCCTGTTGCCAGGAGTTGGCTGCAACTGCAAGATGTACTCAGTGGTAACAGGCTTGGTAATTGCTAATAAAATTTAAATGGCTACAAAATCACAGAACATCAAAAAAATTTATTATTATTTTTTTGCCCCCGCCCCCCGGCACATCGAGACAAATCTTGCTGATCCAAGTTTGGCTGTAACTGTGTAATCTTTTTATTTTTATTTATTTATTTATGCAGGCTTGCAGTTTTCCTCAGCAGTGCAGCTAGTTTGCAATTGCCTGATGGTTTAAAAAAGAAAATTCAGACCGATGAGAAAAATAATAATTAAAAAGATAGCCTATGGTGCATTCATAGAACCTAGACATATGACCAGAGAGAATCCTTAGCTGTTAAGACACTGAGATTAGTTTCCTGACCATGTACAGTGGGAGAAAGGAGTCCTGGTGTGGCAGTGTAGGATCAGCACTAGACTGTGAACCACAAGGTCAGCAGTTCAAACCCACCAACTGCTCCTCGGAAACCGTATACAATGTCACGATGAGTCGAACCTTGATGACACTTAACAGCAACAAAAACAGAGTGGGAGAAGATGAGGGTAGAAAGTCTCTGAGGACAAAGACACATACCTCTCTTTAAAAAAGGTCTCAGGAGCTTGTGACTTTTGACGAGGTCCCTGCAAGTCACTGAGCTTACATTTGACGACGAACAGAAAGGTTGCTGGTTCAGATCTACCTACCCTACCTACCGGCACCAGGGAAGAAAGACCTTGCAATCTGCTTGGTAACAGTCATCGCCAGGAAGCCTGTATGGGACATCGTATGTCATACTCTTTTAACACAGGCATCGCCATGACTTGGCACTGACTTGATGACCGTGGATTTGGGTTTTGGGTTTTGGATGTGGCCACTAGCGTGTCTCTTGTTAAAGATTAAAGAGCCCTTGTGGCACACTGATTAAGTACGCGACTGCTAACCACAAGGCCAGTGGTTGGAACCTACCAGCTGCACTGGGGGAGAGACATGTGGCAGTCTGCTTCCATAAAGATTTAGAGCCTGGAAACCCTATGGGGCAGGTCTACCCTGTTGTGATGATTCATAACTGACTCAGTGTCAGCGGTGAGGGTTTTTGTCCCAAGTTCTGATTGAGACATTACATAAAATGTAGGGAGTGTCTTAGGACAAGAAGCTGTGGATGGTTGGAAAGGAGGAGAGGGAGGGACTGGCTTGGTTACATGAAGGCGTTACATTGCGTTCCATATCACCACCCAGCTTCGGCAAAGTCCTCTTTGAAATCCGTGTCCCAAATTTTGGAAAGGTGTAGTTTGCATGCACCAGAGTAGTTTATTCTATCTGTATCCCCCATCCATTTTGCAGGGAGGGAAGTGGGGGAGCCCGGCAGTCAGTCTCAGGTTCTGGATGGGATTGAAATATGCAGGGTCCGGAGACCTTCTTGGCTTCCGCGTGTCTCATCGGATGGAAGTATTGTTTGTTTCTTAAGAGCTTTCAGATCTGACAGTAACACCCATGACTCCTGAGAGGGAGTGAGGAGACTAGAACTGGGTACTTTGTTTCTTTGAAGGAAGACAGGAGATGCCATCCTGTGGCCATCTTGAGCAAGACAGCGAGCTAAGAGAGTGCTTCAGGGATGGGTGGACACAGCAGGGAGTGATGGTTCTAGCTAAGGGGGCTTCTGGTACAGCATGGAGGCTCTGCCTTCTCGGAAAGGGTAGACAGCCCTGCTTACGAAGCAATTTCAGGGCGTTCACCCAGCAGGACATAGTTTTCCCCCTAGGACCTTGTTAGGGACTGGATTGTGTCTCCCTAAGAGACACATTGAAAGCTCCAGAACTTTAGGATGTCACTTTATGTGGTAATAGGATCTTTGCAGATGTCATTAGTTAGATTAAGATGAAGTCAGACTGGAGTCAGGGGCTCTAATCCAACCTGGCTAGTGTCCTTATAAGACAAGGAAATTTTTGCATTCATAGATACAGCGGGACATAGCCATGTGAAGATAGGGGCAGAGAGTAGAGGGTGTGTCTGCAAGCCCAGGAACACCAAGGATCACCAGGAACCACCAGAAATTGGGAAGAGATAAGGGAAGATCTTCCTATAGAATCTTTGGAGAGCTCATGTTCCCACCATCACTTTAGTTTCAGACTTCTAGCCTCCAACCTGACAGGATAAATTCCTGGTAATTTTAAGCTCCCTGGTTTGCGTACTTTGTTACAGCTGGTAGAAATGATCCTTTAGCTGTACACTTGGTCCTGAGCCTGCATGGGCCCTCAGTGTGCTGCCTGCTTTTATGCCTTTATGCCATGTTCCTTTTGAGCTCCGTACACACTTCCTCCTTGGGGCTCAAACCACTTATTCACTTGGCTGCCAGGGCCCAAGCAACAAGACGGAGGCTCTTCTTGGAAGCTGAGTGAGGCTCTGCCAGTGACTGGGAGCAGATGTTATTGATGCGGACCATGGCCAATCTCTGCTGCTTGCTGCTGTCTGGCATTAAAAACTAAAGCAGGCCTTCCCTGGAGAGAGGTTACCACTGCCCAGCTCACAGTTGGGTATGCTTAGAACTCAAAGACTGTCCTCTGCGTCCACCCCGTCCCACCTCTGCCACTTTCATGCCCACTCTGAAGCTCTCCTGAGATGCAAATGGCAGCTAGGCACCTTCTCTCTGTTTCTCCATTTATCTGAGTCTTCTCAGCATGCCGAGTCATTGGTTCTAGAAGGAACCTGTCCAGCTGCCCGGACTTTGTTGGAAAAGCAGTTTAGACAGCCTCTGGTACATTAGGTCAGGTCTTCTGAGAAGCAGAAACTAGATATTTCTTGGGGCGAGAGCAGGAGAAAATAGGGAGAACCTTTGGACAGGGGTGTAGGTTTGGCATTTGTGGAAGGAGAGAGTGGGAAGGAGGAGTAAGTCTTTAATGCATACCTGCTGTTACCATACTTACCATAATGACACGGCTGATACATTTCTGAGTGAATGAAGGAGTATTATGGGGTTATCCTGATGGCACAGCATGGAGCTGCTAACCAGAGCGTTTCTCAAACCACTGCCCCCCCCCCCAAAAAAAAAAAAAAGGTAAAAGAAATGGGGAATAACAACTTAAGTTATCCTTGCATTTTCTCTTGAATGACAACCGAGTGGAGCTCGAGGCTGGTCACCACCTGAGTTCCTGAACTCTAAAATACAGCCCCAAGCAGTATTTCCTAAATCATGCTTTGTGGGTCACCTGCATGGGACTCACCTATTCATGTAGATTTGAGGACAACTCAGAACCTGCTGAGACAGAATCTACAATTTGGGGCCCAGGAACCTGCATCAAAAGCAGCCCAATTGAGTCTCGTGCCTACCATACTTTGAGACTCATTTGTCTTGTGTTTAAGGAGCCCTGGTGGTACGGTGGGGTAAGCATTTGGCTGCTAACTGTCACATTGGTGGTTCAAACCCACCAGCTGCTCTGTGGGGAAAGATGAGGCTGTCTGCTCTTGTAAAGATTTACAGACTCGGAAACCCTATGCAGCTGCTCTGCTCTGTCCTGTTGATCACAGTGAATTCGAATTGACTCCATAGCAATGAGTCAGGGTTGTTTTGTGCTGTGATTACACTAATCGAAGGAAGAAGTTCTTTACTACCGATCTTGCATCGTTGGCTTCCTCCCAGATGTGGGCCAGGCGTGTCCAACAGAGCTTACCTTCTGGTAAGCCCAAGCAGTTAAGACGCCTCCCAGTTGGTGTGTCGAATTCAAAAGCAAAGAGTTTCTGAGCAAGGGGCGCTCAGAAACGTGATGGTGGTGTGGTGAGAGGCGCTGCTTTCTTGCACAGTCTTCCGAAGAAAGCAGATGGTGCCATCATTGCTGTACCCAGGAGACTATCTGAAACCCAAGCGAAATGCCCAACAAGAGGCGCCTGGCCTTTGGAACTTTCAGCAAGATGCCAATGAGATTATATCCCTGCTAACAGTGCTATCTCTGGGAGATGGAATAAATGACATAGTGTTCTTATCGTTTGTGTGTGTGTATGTGTGGAGGAGGGAGAGTAGGGAATGCTTGAGTGCAGGCTTTGGTATAAACCTTCCTGGGTTTGCCCTGATTCCTCTGCATTAAACGGTGCCTCGGTTTCCTCATTTATAAAATGGGGATAATAATAGTACTATCTCCTAGAATTAAGGAGCTCTGGGAGCGTAGTGGTTATGAATCGAGCTGCTAACCTTAAGGCTGGCAGTTCGAAACTACCAGCGGTTCCATGGGAGAAAGATGAGGCTTTCTAATCCCATAAAGATTTACAGCTTCGGAAACCCTACGTAGGGTCACTATGAGTCGGAACCGACTCCACCGTATTTAACAAGAACAACAAATATCCTAGAATTAGGGATCCTGCTGTGGCACCATAAGATAAGCAATGAACTGCTAACTGCAGGGTTGGTGAATCACATCTACCAGCCTCTCCTTGGAAACTGGATCTACTGTCACTAAGAGTCAGACGTGACACCACAGCACATAACAATGTTTCATAGAGTTGTTGTTCAAATATGTTTAAACTTATTAAGTGTACGGGGCAATGCTTGGCTCTTACTAAGCTCTTAAAAAGTGTTGTTAGGTGCCGTCGAGTCAGTTCCGACTCATAGCGACCTTGTTTAGGAGGGTTTCCTAGGAGTGGCTAGTGAGTTTGAACTGCCCATCTTGTGGTTAGCAGTCCAGTGCTTTACCTACAGCGACACACCACAGTGTTGACCATTATTATTAATAACATCATCATCTTCAAGTACACATAACAGATGATTAACAATTCAAGTGTAAAGGGACAGGCTCGTTAGACAAACCAGAACCAATGCTATGTCTAGAGTGTCTGCTAGGAGGAGCAGTAGGAACTTGCTGGGGTCCAGTTCCATAGGTCATCTCTAGAGTGAGAGCTAAGACTCTTGTCAGTGTTTTCCAGACTGTGATTCTTGGAGTGACAAGGAAGGACAGCTGAGGGCAGCTGCTGAGTGGGACTTTGGAATCAGACCTTCTCCCCGTGAAAGCAGAGCAGCTGCACATCTGGTTTTAAAACAATGCCTGTTGGGTTTTGCATAAGGTCTTATTTTAACAGAGAGTTCTGTGGTGGACAAAAGGATTGAATCCCACAGGACTCGAAGCCCTAAGAAGTTCACTCCCCCTGCCCCTTTAATCTCTTTTTTTGACATTTGTGATTCCAAAGACAGCGCCATAATTGCCCATTTCCAGAACAAAGCACATTTCCAACTAGCATAGCATAGCAGTTCTCAGAAATTTATTTCTTGTAATGAGCCAAAGTCTGCTTTCTGGAACTCTTTAAAGGTAGTAATGGGGTGCCTTGGGTGGGTGGTAATGAGCTCCCTGTTAGTGTTCAGGCTTCTTATGATTTTGAGCCCCAGCTTCACTCAGTGCTGGTTCTGACTGAGTAAGGCAGCCCTGCCTGTCGGAGGAATTAATAGTACAGTTCATGGTGGGGTCTAGCGAGCTCAGCTGCTAACTGGAGGCTGGAGTTCACCTGGAGGAGGACACACGTGCGTCACCATCAGTTGGGGGTCTGTATGACTGCAGCTGTTTTTTTGGATAAAAAGTCAAGAAGTTATGATACATGCTACAACATGGTTGAGTTTTGAAAACATTTTTCTGGGTGAAATAAACCAGACACAAAAGGATAAAGAGTGTATGATGTTACTTATATGAACTATGTAGAATTAAATGTTTGTCTAAAAGTAAAATGTTTAGAGACCAGCATTTATTAATGGAGTCCTAGTACGAATCGGGCTGTGAGCCGCAAGGTCAGCAGTTCGAAACTACCAGCTGCTCCGTGGGAGAAAGATGAGGCTTTCTGCTCCCGTAAAGATTTACATACAACCCTGTGCAGGGTCACTATGAGTCGGAACTGACTCCACGGCACATAACAACAACAACAAGTGTGATACTGTAGGATAATCACTAGACCACAAGGTCAGTGGTTGAAACACACCAGCTTCTCCTTGGAAACCCTGTACAGGGTCCCTATGAGTCAAACCTAACTCAGCAGTGCTTAATAACAACAACCAGGGGTGGGAGGGAAGCAGGGGAGGAGTGATTCATTGCTTAATGGACCCTGTGTTTTCTGTTTGAGGAGATGAAAAGTTTTGGAAATAGATAGTAGTAATGGTTGGTAGCATAGTGGTTACGAATCGAGCTGCTAACCTTAGGGTGAGCAGTTCAAAACTACCAGGTGTTCCGTGGGAGAAAGATGAGCCTTTTTGCTCCCGTAAAGATTTGCAGCCTTGGAAACCCTGTGCAGGGTTACTATGAGTTGGAACCGACTCCACAGTACTTAACAACAACAATGGTTGTTCAACACTGTGAATGTAATTAATACCACTCTGTTGGATGACAGTTGGATTGTGAGCCACAAGGTTGGTGGTTCAAGCCCACCAGTAGTAATAGTAGTACGGGTTGTTCAGCATCGTGACTAATTAATACCACTCTGTAGGATATGCATTAGACTGCAAACCACAAGGTCGGTGGTGTGAGACCACCAGCTGCTTGTTCTTCAGGAGAAAGATGAAGCTTTCTCCTTCCACAGAGATTTATAGCCTAGGGAAGACTTTACAGGGTTGCTATGAGTTGGTACTGACTTGACGGCATTTAACAACAACAAAATGGTTAAAATAACAAATTTTATGTCAAACATCTTTAACCACATTTAGAAAGAAAAAATGTGCATCTTTAAAGAGTCACCACATGCCCATCAACCACGCTCACAGACCAGGCAGTGGACACGGTTCTGAGCGAGGCTATCAGTTCCATGCGCTTCCCTTTCTTGGCAAAATGTATTTCAGAAGAAAACAGAAACCGTGGGCTGTGTGATCATGTTCTGATGCAAACCAAATTTTGGCTTGTGCGAACAACTATGAAAATAATACATGTGTGGCACACTCTCCCTCAGCTTATTTCTTAACAGCCTAGGTCTTGTGCCAGGGTTTCCCCCATTTTCTGCATTTCAAAAATATTTTGTTTTTCAGTCCAAACAGTGAGAGTACAAAGGCAGATTTGTTTCATCACTTAATTAGTGAATTCTGCCAGATTTTTCCTCCTACTGAACTGTCTTCCTTGCAGTCTTATATTTGAGATTGGCCTTTAAGAAAATTACATAGGAGCAGTATCCTGTTTACCCTATGTATAACCACAGAGGACATGAGTCAAATCTAAACAAAAGAAACAAAGAAAAAAACTAACACTGCGTCTGTGAGCGAATTCTAGTGTAGGATGGTACGCCACCGCTGAGCAGGGCACCCCTTTTGTGTTCCTGATTTCGCAGGGAACTTAGGACACATGATTTTTGTTTTCTGTGCTGTCGTTTGTTTCTAAATTAAAATCTGTCCTGTTTCTTAAAGACTCTGGTTGTTTTGGGGGTTGGCATTGTCAGGTGATTTGACTGTCCCCCCAAATGGAAGCATAGAACCATAAAACATAGGTACCCTCACCCTGGCTGCTTTAAAGAATAAAGGTGGGTGGATGGTGGATTAGTGGATGGACAGGTAAATGGATGAGTGGATAGACGGATAGGTGGATGGATGATGAAGACAGAAAGTTCTCATTCTACAGCCAAATCCTCTCCAGGAAGCCTTTCTCCCTTCCCTCCCCAGAGCAAGTAGATGTTCTTTTTCCCTGCTCCTGTAGCAATGTCCTTCTCTACCTGTGACTTGCAGACAAGCCAGCACAGTCAAGGACAATGGGTGCCATCTTCCCAGTTACCTTAGAAGCTTCAGGTCAGTCTGGAAAGGTCTGCAAACATCTTGTTCTCTGTTAAGCCCATACCAAATAGCATCAGCTCTTAGTACATGGAAAATGTCCGGTATGTGTTTGATGACTGAATGAATAAATGACCAAAAAAAAAAAAATTTTTTTTTTAAACATGTTTACAAGGAGAAAATGTGCCTGTATTCATTATCCATCTCATATGACCGGTTTCTCAGATCTGGTTTTTTCTTACTAGATGGGATTGTTAAAGAGGAATAGGATTCCTCTCATCTGTAACTCACGCTTTCTCTTTCTCAGGTCAGTTGTACATGATTTATATGACTGATTGGCTGTAACATCATATCCTTATAGACTTGCTTTCCACCTTTCTCACCCCAATTCTTCTTTGCTAATTAATCATTCTTCTGAGGGTAAATATTTCTCCAGGTTCTCTCCTTTTCCCATGCGTCCCAACTGGTTGAACTCTGAGAGAGCCCTGTTTCGTTCTCTTAAGCCTCTGAGTAGGTGCCTATTATCATCGGCTCTGGAAATTGTATCCTGATATTTTGCTTGGATTTAAAGACCAGAGGCAGGGACTAATGAGTGGCTTTCATGTTCAGGAACAAAGGGCACATGGCAGCTTAGGCAGTTTCTCCACTTAATTCCAGGCTTTTAGGGATACTCAGTGTGCTTAGCACAGCATGAAGGGGATGGCAGATAGCACATTTGGTCCAAGGAGCCAGGCTTTCCAAATCAGCCTGTGCCTACGCAGGCCTTAGTGACTGTGTACAGGGGACCTGTAAATGACACCTCAGTAAATGATGTTTGCCTTTGGTCTTCCTAATTAGTTTACTTGCATGGAAAGCTGTAACTGCTGTCATGAGTAAGCACTCTGACTTTTCTAGGCCTTAGTTTTATCGTCGATAAAGTGCCTTGATCATCTCTAAACATTCATATAACAGTAGTCTGTTGTGATTTAAAATGGAATGTGTTTCTCCTTGTTAAAAGGAGAAATTCAAAATGGGTTTCTGACACATGCTCACACACAGGCAGGGCAGAGTTTGGTGGTGGTGTGCTGTTGAATTGGTTCCGACTCATAGCAATCCCGTATCTTTATGGGAGCAGAAAGCCTCATCTTTCTCCCATGGAGTGGTTGGTGGATTTGAACTGCTGACTTTGTGGTTAGCAGCCCAGCTCATAATTCATTATGCTGCCAGGGTTCCTTTTCATAAACTTGTTGTTAAATGCCGTGGAGTCAATTCCAACTCATAGCAACCTACTATAGGGTTTCCACTCTGTGTTTAGCAGTCCAATGCTTATCCTACAGTGCCATACAAGGGTTCCTCTCATAAAGCTAGTGTGGCCCAAATATTTATTTCCTGAATGATCTTCCTAAATACTCATCGGAGTGTACTGCTGCTCCTGGGAGTTGAAGAGCAGAATGTGGATTCCGGGGCCAGTTGGTTTGAGTTCAGATCCTGGCCTGCCACTTGCCCACCAGGATATTTGGAGCAAATATTCTTTGCATTGACGTTTTGTCACCTGGATGAGAGGACGTGACAATGATGTGACTCATTGTATGTAGTGTCCAGCACTGGAGTTGATGCACTGTGAACACTCAGTGGGTCAGCTTTGATGTTTTCAAATCATTTGTGATAATAAATAACAGTGAAAAAAGGAACCAGGAGAAGAAGTGATGCATTCAAATTTATGGTGTTGGTGAAAAACATTGAGTATCCCATGGACTGCAAGAACAAACAAGCAAGTCTTCGAAGAAATAAAACTAGAAGGCTTCTTAGAAGAGAGGATGGAGAGACATCAGCTTGCTTGCTTTGGACACATCAGAAAAGACTAATTGTGAGTAAAAGGACATCATGATTGGTAAAGTAGAGGGTCAGTGAAAATGAGAAATCCTCAATGTGATGGCATGACACAATAGTGAACTCCCAACAGACCAAGGGTCACAAAGAGACTGCTCAGGACCGAAGCATCTTGTTCTGCTATCCATAAGGTCACCACCATGGCAATAATACACATTAGTAACAACAGACTTCCTGTGACTCCCAGATCACCCAATGAATCAAGTAAGGCTCTGAAGCCTGTCTTACAGGGCCCTGCTGACCCTGTCAGCTTCAGCTTCTCATCCTATTCCACATCCCTGTTCCTTAACACATGCTGTTCCTCTCTGGGCCACAGCCTTCTAGCCTCCACGGAGCCTCCCCTCTCCTCCCTCCCCTTCCTTCAAGATTCTGCTCAGTTCAGAGCTTCCGCTGATGCATGTGACTCACAGCTCTATCTTCACTTCAGTGTCCGCTAGACATTGAGCTCTGTATGTCCTGTTGGCCTCCTTGGCATTGGATAAGGCTGGCCCTCATTGTGGATTGTTGGATGCTGCAATTCAAATTTTGGCCTACTGGCACAGTGGGAAAGCATTCCAGATGTTTGAGACGATCTTACTTTGCTATGGATGGAAATGTAGGAATCATCCTGGAGTCTTAATTTTCATTAGCCCATTCTCCCCCTAAATTCTAGCCAACTCTACCTCTAAAAGCAGTAGATCTCATGCAGGGGTATTTTGATCCCCAGGTAACATTTGGCAATGTCTGGAGATGATCGTCACAATAGGGGTTTCTGCAGTTATATTGTGGACCGAGACTAGAAATGTTGCAAAACATCTTACAATGCACAGGACAGTTCCCATAGCAAAATGTCAGTAGTGCGGAGGTTGGAAAATCCTGCTCTGGCGGATTCCGAGTCCACCCACAACTCCCAACATCCACAGCTTCTAATCATACTTGCTCTGAGCATTGTTGTCACTCCTTTGCCTTCATACCCTTCATTAATCCAGTCTCCACAAGCAGCTGGGTGAGTTTTCAAATCAAATCCCTCTTTTGTGTGATGACTTCCTATCACACTTGGAGTCAAGTGTCACCTCCTTAGCCAGGCTGAGGATGCCTACCTGGCCTGGCTCCTGCTTAACCTTCTCCCCGCTGGCACTGTGCTCCAGCCACACCACACTTCTTCCTGTTCTGGGTGCTTTCCAGTCTTAGGGTCTATTCCCTTTGCCTGGGCTGCTCTCCCCTCTCACTCTTGCATGGCGGGCTTCTTTGTGTCTCTCCTATCTCACTGTAACTGCTACTGTGCAGACATCCTTCCTGACTGCTCAAACTGATGTAGCTGTACTTACCGTCACAGCTTCTGAGATGGCTTCTTTTATACCCAGCAGATGGCAACCTTGGCCAAGCCCCTCATTAGAGCCCACGTTTTTACAATCACAATCCTGTTAACAGTCACTCACAAGTGAATCACATCATCCTAGAGCATTTTCTCCTGCCTTCTCTTACCCAATCCCATCAGAGGGGAAAAAAAAAAGTGTTTGGTGGGAGTTACAAAGTTGGAGTAATTCACAGCACTTAACAATGTCTCTCTCTCTCTCTCTCTGTACCTGAGTTATTTCTTTATTCTCTTCCCACTAGAACTCCTAAGGAGCTCTGGTAGCACAGTGGTTACGAATCAGGCTGCTAACCTCACGGTCAGCAGTTCGAAACTACCACCTGTTCCGTGGGAGCAAGATGAGGCTTTCTGCTCCCGTAAAGATTTACAGCCTCGGAAACCCTGTACAGGGTTGCTGTGAGTCGGAACCGACTCCACGGCACATAACAACAACAAACAACTAGAACTCCTGAGCTTTATACATGTGCGTGTGTGTGGTCCTGTGCTGTATAAAGTCACTTCGGGCAACAGCCTACAACATATAGATCCATGGTCCCAGTGCCTATGTTGTTGTTATGTGCCAGCAAGTCAGTTCTAACCCATGTTGTTATTGTTAAGTACCATTGAGTTCATTCCAACTCATAGCGACCCTGTATGGGATTTCCGAGGAGCAGCTGGTGGGCTTGAACTGCCTACCTTGTGGTTTGAAGTCCAGTGCTGATCCTACAGCACCAGACCAGGAATCCAAACTGTTAGGTACACAGAATCGTACATACATTTGAACTGCAAGGTTGGCAATTCAAACTCATCAACTGCACCTCGGAAACCCTATACAGGGGTCGCTATGGGTCAGAACTGATTTGACGGCACTTAACAACGACAACCTTTAGTTAGTAGTAGTGGTAGTGGTTGTGTGCCACCGAGTTGGTTCCAACTCTAGTGACCGTGTACAGGGTTTCCAGGAACAGAAAGGCTCTTCTTTCTCCCATGGGAATACTAGTAGATTTGAACTGCTGACCTTGTAAGCCCAGCTTGTGAACCATTATGCTGCCAGGGATCTTCGTATGGTTGTTAAGTGCCATCGTCAAGTCAGTTCTGAACCATAGCACTCCTGGATGGGCTTTCTGAGGCTGGAAATCTTTGCTGAAGTAGAAAGCCTCATCTATGTCCCATGGGCTTAAACTGCTGGCCTTGTGGTTCACAGTCCAATACTTGTACTGCAGAACCGTTGTGCTCCCCTGTGTCCATAAAATCTATTATATTAAAAATTTGAGGTATATGCAATGGTTCATAATAATGAACTGCCCTACTGTACAACACACATCAGAACATTATTATTGTTACTGTACTATTATGCTAAGGGTTCCTTTAATGTTTTTTATGCATACAGTGTTATTAAGTGCCATCGAGTCAGTTCTGACTCATAGTGACCCTGTAAAGGTTTCTGAGGAGCAGCTGGTGAGTTTGAACTGCTGACCTTTCAGTGAAAACCAACTCTGTGATCCAGTGAGTTATCCCACAGTGCCATACTAGGACTCTTATCATGCATATAAAGGTACTCTGCTGGTGTGGCGCTGTGGGCTAATGCACCAGACTGCAAAGTCATTTGAACTGCATGGTCAGTGGTTCAAGCTCACCAGCTGCTCCTTGAAAACCCTATACAGGGTCGCTATGGGTGGGAATTGACTCGATGGCACTTAACAATAAACATATGTGTGGTGGCTACAAGTTGGGCTGCTAACCTCAAGGTCAGCAGTTTGAAACTACCAGCTGTTCCATAGGAGAAAGATAAGACTTTTTGCTCTCGTAAAGATTTACAGCCTTGGAAACCCTGTACAGGGTCACTAATGAGTCAGAACCGACTCCATGATACACCACCACCACATGTGTAGTGCTGGGGGATACGGCACTGGACTGCAAGGTCGGTTCAAACTGCAAGGTCAGCAGTTCAAACACACCAAGTGCTCCTTGGAAACCCTATACAGGGTTGTTATGGGTCAAAAGCAACTCCATGTCACTCAACAACAGCAAAAACATATGTTAACATGCAAACTGGACCTACCTGTGGTGACATACATACACATTTTATGTAAAGATAAATTTCAAAATGGAACTGATTTATAATCCGGGAATGTTTCCTATGTAATATGATGGTCACACGTGACCTATTTCACAGAACAAATTGTGGGTGTTAAGTGGTACATGTTGTTATGAGGGGCTTTTCAAAGTTTGTGAAAAAATTCCATTAACCTTTAATTCCACTTTTCCGTGACCTTTCTGAAGCCCTCTCATACACATTTATATATGCACTTCTTTGAATACATTACATTTAATCCCCACCACAGTTTTGCTGCGTAATTTGTCTGATGATCAGATTCCTGATATGGTGCTATAGGCTCAGCACTGGACAGCAAACCACAAGGTAGGTGGTTCAAACCCACCAGCTGTTCCTTGGGACATCCTGTACCCTATGAGTCAGAACCGATGCAACGGCCCTTAACGCAACAACATAATTATCATCCCCATTTTGTTGTGGTTGTTGTATGCTGTCATGTCAGCCCTGACTCATCGCAACCTGCATAGGATTTCTGAGGCTGGAAAGCTTTACGGGAGCAGAAAGCCTTATTATTATTTTTTTTTTTTCGCGGAGATGCTAGTGGATTCGAACTGATGACCTTATGAGCCCAGCTCATAACCCACTACACTACCAGGCTTGTCCAGGGTCACCTAGCTAGGAAGTGGCAGAGCTGGAACTTATTTACATCGTCTGATTCCAGAGTCTGTACTTTCAGCCATTCTACCCTATTGTTTGTGGATATGAAGGAAACATTAAGTTTCTATAGTTTTGTACAGCACTCTCCCACCCATTCTTCCTGAGTGCATTCATGGTAAGGCAACCGTTGTAAGCTTGGATGTAGTCTCATCTAGATTCACAGTTTGTAACTTCTATCCTTTGTGACTTGCAGTGACCATTCTGTTGAAGGATTATGGACATAGAGGACTCCAAAATCTGTCTGCTTATAATTGGTAGGAGTCCTGGTGTGGTGCTGTGGGCTAATGCGTCAGACTGTAAAGTCATTTGAACTGCAACATCGGTGGTTCAGGTTCACCAGCTGCTCCTGGGAAACCCTATACAGGGTCGCTAGGAGTCAGAATCGCCTTGAAGGCACTGAACAGCAACAAATCTTAAATGGTTAGGTTTTTAGTACTCTGGACACTTCTCTCTACTCTCACCACAGATCAGGTTTCCCTTTTTGTTTTGGACACTAGGAAGCTCAGAGTAAAATTCGAGCCCTGAGGCTAATAATCATATATATAGTACTTTATAGAATGCATTTTGCTGCCTTTTCCTCACCACATTCTGTCTGCTTTATTCTTCACTGATTGTTGTTTTAAATTTTCCTCAGCCCACTTAGATGAGCTATGAATTGAGATGGAGCCAAACCTGTCACATGTAGGAGTCTAGGTAAAATGTGACCCTGAAGGAGCTGTTGCATCTGACTGTATCATGTTGTTAATTCAGGTAGAATTCTCACCTTCCACACAGGAGATTGGAGTTCGATTCCCAGCCATTGTACCTCATGCCTGCCTGTCTCCTATCTGTCAGTGGAGGCGTGCATGTTGCGGAACGGGCTTCAATAGAACATTCAGACTAAGACAAACTAGTAAGAAAGGCTGGCCGTCTACTTCCAGCCAGTGAAAATCCAATGGCTCTCAGTGGCCCGATCTGCACTGAGCATGAGGATGGTGCAGGACAGGACAGCATTTCATCCCCTTGAACATAGGGTCGCCATGAGTTAGGGGCTGACTTGATGGCAGCTAACAACAACAAAATAAATAAAGTCTATGAAAGTCCAGTCCCATAATAACCTTTTAATGAGCGTGAGTGTTTTGTTTTTCCTTCATCATGAGTGAGAATGAGGAATTCTCGTGATGGCACTTGGACCCTGGGAGGCGTGGGACGTCACCTGGTGGTTTAATGAGTCTGATGGAGTCAGTCCTATGCACTGCTAGTTGGTGTGCTCCGTTACAGAAACCCACAGCAAATGACAGGCCGTCATCTTGTCCTGTTCCGAGGGACTCTTCCCGCTACAGTGAATGATTTATTGAGCAGCAGAAAGTCTAGTAGGTAGGAAAGACTCCGACGCTGTCTGGTGGGCTCGGACGGAAAACCCATCCCGACAAAGAAAAAGCGTTTACCAGAAAGAAAACGAGTCAGACATACAGATGTGTTTTATTACCATGGCAACAGGGTATGTGGCCAGTCTCTCTTTGGCTAGATTGCAATATGTTGTTGTTGTTGTTGTTGTTGTTAAATGCCCTTGAGATTATAGTATGGTAGTGTGGAATGTCAGTTGTTAATGTTTTAATTGCTATTTGCTCATAAAACTGTCTCAGTTTGCATACTGATCTTTATTGGAGGACATAGCCCTATTTGAAAGGATTCGTGGTGTGACCCTGTAGGATAAGCACTGGATTGCTAACCTCAAGGTTGGCAGTTCAAACCCGCCAGCTGCTCTGTGGGAGAAAGATTAGGTTATCTGCTCATGTAAAGTTTTACAGCCTCAGAAACCCTACACAGGGCCGTGATGAGCTGGAATCAGTTCGACAGTAATGAGAGTGTGAAAGTCCTATTTAGAAGCAACCCAGCCACCCATTTCATGGTACTAAGCCACTTTGGGGCTTAAACAACAATGAGCATTACTTTTTTCATATTATTTTCTGGTGTTTTATATGAACTGTTGAGGCATTTAATTTTCACCAGCTGCACTTTGGGAACGGGTCGCTATGGGTCGGAATCGACTCGACAACACTTAACAACAAGAACAACAACAACAACAAAGTACTTTGTGAGGCAGGTTCTGTCATCTCATTTACAAAATGAAATAGTAGAGTCCAGGGCACTTAGATAACTTGTCAGATGTCTGGAAAGGGATCCAGGGATGTCCGATTTCTAACCTTTTGTAGTGCCGTGAGATAAAGCACTGAACCCCAAGGGTGGTTTGAACCCCAAGGTCAGCGGTTTTAACTCACCTGCCGCTCATTGGAAACCATATACAGGGTCACTATGAATCAAAATCGACTTCAGGCATTTAACAATGACAACTTTCCTACCCAAGGCACCCTAGTGGTACTGTGGTTTGAGCCCACCAGCCATTATTGCTTCTGTAAAGATTTATAGCCTTGGAAACCCCATGAGGACAGTTCTCCTCTGTCCTATAGGTTAAAATAAATTGGAATAAACTTGGATGCCAAGAGTTTTTTTTTTTTAATTCATAACCACAAATGTCAAGTCTTCCTTCCTTTGTATCAGAAGACACAAAACTTTAGTCGTATTGACCATTCCCAAGAACAAGTTTCCTCAACCTATGCTATTGACATTTTAGAATCAGGTAAGACTTATGGGTACCTTCCTGGGTATTTAGTATGTTAATCAGCATCCCTGCACTCCACCAGTTGTTACTGATGTTGCTAGATGCCATCGAGTCAGTACCGACTCATAGTGACCCTGTGCGCAACAGAATGAAACACTGCCCTATCCTGGGCCAACATCACAGTCATACTACACCTGAGCCCATCACTGCTGCCTCTGTGCCAGTCCATCTTGTTGGTGGTCTTCCCCTTTTTCTCTGACTCTCCACTTTACCAAACTTGATATTCTTTTCCAGTGACTGGTCCCTCCTGAGAATGTGTCTGAAGTATGAAACACGAAGTTTGGACATCCTGGCTTACAAGGAGCTCTCTGGCTGTACTTCTTCCAACACAGATGTGTTCTTTTGGCAGTCCATAGTGCTATTGAAAGTCTCCTCCAATGCCAAAACTCAAATGGATCAATTCTTCTGTAGTCTGCTTTATTCATTGTCCAACTTTCACATGCATACTAGGCTATTGAAAATACCTCTTAGTCCTCAAACTAAGAGGTATTGCTCTTGAACACTTTAAAGAGGTCTTGTGCAGCAGATTTGCCTAATGTAATATGTCCTTTGATTTCTGACTGCTGCTTCCAAGAGTATTGATGGTTGATCCGAACAAAATGAAGTCTTTGACAGCTTCAATTTTTCTCTATTGATAACAATGTTGTTTATTGGTCCATTGGTGAGGATTTTTGTTTTCTTTTCATTGAGATGCAACCCATACTGGAGGCTGTGGTCTTTGATCTTCTTCAGTTAAGTATTTTAAGTCCTCTTCTCTTTCAGCAAGGAAGGTTGTATCATCTGCATATTGCAGGTTGTTAATGAGTCTACGTCCAACTCTGATAATTTGTTCTTCTTCATATAATTCCTGCCTCTTGGTCTATGTACAGGTGCCTCATGACCATAATTAAGTGCTCTTGAATAAACTCATACTTTGCGATGTTGTCCTTAGCTTGTCATGATCCACACAGTCGAAGGCCTTTGCATAGTCAATAAATCATAGATGTAAATATCTTTCTGGTATTCTCTGCTTTCACCCAAGATCCATCTGACATCAGCAGTGATAGCCGTTGTTCCTTGTCCTCTTTGGAAACCGGCTTGAAGATCTGGAAGTTCTCTGTCAATGTATGTGTGTAGCTGTTTTGTATTACCTTTAGTAAAACTTTACTCTCATAGGATATCAGTGATATTATCCCATGATTTCCACACTCTGTTGGATCACCTCTGTTTGGAATGGGCACAGATACAGTTCTCTTCTAATCATTTGGCCAGGTAGTTGTTTTCCAAATTTCTTGACATAGATGAGTGAGTGCCTCCAGTGTCCCATCAGTTTGTTGGAAGATTTCAGTTTGTATTCTATCAATTCCTGGTGCTGTATTTTTTGCCAATGCTTCAGTGCACCTTGGACTTCTTCCTTCAGTATCATTGACTCTCTTGATATGTGCTACCTCTTGAAAGGTTGAACATCGACCATTTCCTTTTGGTACATTCACTCTGTGTATTTCTTCCATCTTCTTTTGATGCTTTATGCATTATTCAATAATGTGTCCAGAGAATACTTCAATACCAAGTTGAGGCTTGATTTTTTTCTTCAGTTCCCTCAGCTTTAGAAATGCTGAGTGTGTTCTTCCCTTTTGTTTTTTTAACTCCAGGTCTTCACACATTTCATTATAATATTTGACTTTGTCTTCTCGAGCTGACCTTTGAAATTTTCTGTTCAGCTCTTGTACCTCTTCATTTCTTCCATTTTCTTTAGCATCTCTATGCTAGAGAGCAAGTTTCAGAGTCTCTCTGTCATCCATTTTAGTCTTTTCCTTCTTTCTTGTCTTCTTAATGACCTTTTGCTTTCTTCCTGCATATTATTCTTGATGTTATCGCACAACTCTTTTGGTCTTTGTTCTTTAGTGTCTAATGCATTAACTGTGTTCTCCAGATGATTTCTAAATTCAGGTGGTATATACTCAAGGTTATATTTTGGCTTTTGAGGATTTGCTTTAATTTTCTTCAACTTCAACCAAAATTTGCATATGAGCAATTGATGGTCTGATCCATAGTCTGCACCTTGCCTTGTTCGGGCTGATGATACGGAGTTTTTCCACCATCTTTTTCCACAGATGCAGTCAGTTTGATTTCTGTGTATTTCATCTGGTGAGATCCACGTGTATAGTCATCTTTTATGTTGTTTAAAAAAGGTATTTGCAGTGAACAAATTCTTTGTCTTGTAAAATTCTACCATGTGATCTCCAGCATCGTTTCTATCACCAAGGCCACATTTTCCAGACTGATTTTTCCTCTTTGTTTCTAACCTTTGCATTCCAATTGCCAGTAATTTTCAATACATATTGGTTGCATGTTTGGTCAATTTCAAGCTGAAGAAGTTGGTAGAATTCTTCAATTTTATTATCACTGACTTTAGTGATTTGTGAGTAAATTTGAATAATAGTGGTATAGGTATATGGATATTATCCTATCACAGATTGTGTTGTACTTCATGACTGATCCTGATATGTTCTTTTTAATGATGAATGTGATGCCATTCTTCAATTTGTCATTCCTGGCATAGTGACAAAAAAAAACCCATATGACTGTAAGATTCAAAATGGCCAATACCAGCCCATTTCAGCTCGCTAATGCCTAGGGTATCTATGTTTATGCATTCCATTTCATTTTTTGCAATTTCCAATTTTCCTAGATTCATACTTAGTACATTCCATGTTCCGATTTTTAATGGATGTTTACAGCTATTTCTCTTCATTTTGAGTTGTGTCCCATCAGCAAGTGAAGGTCACGAGGTCTTTACTTCATTTGGGTCATCATGGTCAACTCTACTTTGAGGAGGCAGCTCTTCCCCAGTCGCATTTTGAGTGCCTTGCAACCTGAGGGGCTCATTTTCCGGCACAATATCTGAAAGTGTTTCTCTGCTGTTCGTAAGGTTTTCAGTGACTAAAGATTCGGAAGTAGTCTGTCTCTCTTTCTTCTTAGTCTGTCTTTGTCTGGAAGCTCATCTGAAACCTGTCCACCCTAGGTGATCCTTCTGGTATTCAAAATACCCACGACATAACTTCCAGAATCATAGTAACACGTAAGCACCACAGTATGACAAACTGACAGATGAGTTACCAGTTAGATGCCGTAAACATCGCCCAGAGCCACTTTATACATTGTCACCAGGTGGGGGTTGGGGGTAGGGGGAGCGTGGCAAACCAGAAAAACTGGGGAGGAATTGGGCAATTTCTGTACCTCCTTGGAGACAAACATCTCTTTCATTCCTGACGTAATTTGATTTTTGATATCACTTAGTGTCTTGTTCTGTAGTTCTGCTATAACAGAAATATCCCAAGTGAATGGCTTTAACAAAGAAATTCATTCTCTCATGGTTTATGATGCTAGAAGTCTGAATGCACAGCATGAACTCTAGGGGCAGACTTCCTTTCCCTGTTGACTCACAGTTTAGGAATCAGGCTGACTTTCAGTGTCTAGGGGTCTGGTATCCCTTAGAAATCTCCGTAAGTCTTGGCCTGAGTCTTCCCCTTGGTGGACCCTCCTTCTCTGCTCATTGTTCTCTGTTATCTTTGGTAAGATGAAAGGTGTTGCAGGCCGCACCCCAGAAAAACTCTTCCTACATGTGATGTCGACTGTAACGGCATTAAGGGTGTTGCATCCTGCCCTTGATCTTACAGCTGATTGGTTTATCACTTCAGATTACATAATATGAAATCATTACATCACTGCCAGACCACTGAGAATCATGGACCAGCCGACTGGACACATACTTTGGGGGAACTCAGTTCAATCCATGACACGTACCCAGTTCTCAGGATTCTTGATAAAATTTGGTTAATTTGTTTTAGTTGAGATATATAACCATCATCACTAATTTTAGAACATTTGTATCACCCTGAAACGCAACCTTGTACCCTTGAACAGCCACCTCTCATCCTTCTGTTCTTGTGAGTCCCTGGTAACCACTATTCTCATCCTCTATGAATTTGTGGGATTTTACTGTAATATGCCTTTCTGCCTCGCTTCTTTGATGTAGCATAATGTTTATAAAGTTCATCCATATAGTTGTTGTTAAGGGCCTTTGAGTCAATTCCAACTCAGAGCCACCCTGTGTGTAGGGTTTTTGAAGGAGCTGCTGGTGGGTGTGAACTGTTGACCTTATGGTTCAAAGTCCCATGCTGATCCTACAGGGCCACACCAGGACTCCTTTAATGCTGTGTAAATTTGCTCTCACTTTGAAACAGTTGAGCCAAGACCTACTCTCTATAGTCTTCATCCCGCTCACCTTGACTTGCTTGCTGTTGTTGTTGTTAACTACCGTGGAGTCGGTTCCAACTCATAGTGACCCTACACAGGGTTTCCGAGACTGTAAGTCTTTATGGGACTGAAAGCCTCATCTTTCTCTTGCAGAGTGGCTGGTAGTTTCGAACTGCCAATCTTGAGGTTAGCAGCTCGCATAGAGGTTATGATTTGTAACCACTATGCTACCAGAGCTCCTTGCTAGTGCCCTATTAAATCATTCAGAAGGCTTTCTGCCTTTTCTTGCGCTAAAGTAAGGTTAAATAAGAACCATATGACCTTGTTTGGTTTACCTACAAATTCGACTTAAATACACACTTAGTAACTGATCTCGTTTGTAAACGGAGACTGTCTGTGTATGTGTATTTCTCAGCTTTCTATATGTTCTTGATTTCTGTTTTCATTCCAGTCTGGTGGGAAAACATACTTTATATGATTTCTGCCATTTAAATACATTAGGCTTATTTTCTGGCTTCATGTGTGGTCTATCATGGAAAATGTCCCGGGTATCTGCCCTTGAGAAGAATCTGTATTCTGCTATATTTGAAGAAGAGTGTTCTGTTAATGGTAGGTAGGCCTGTTTGTTTTTGGTTGACGTCTTATGTTTCCTGTTGATCTTTAGCCTAGGTGTTCTACCCATTATTGAAAGTGGTATATTGAAGTCTCCAACTATTACTGTTGAATTTTCTACAAGGGTACCTCAAAATATTGTTACTAGGAGTCTAGTACATACAGGCACAGGTTTATTCCAAACAAGACATGTTTAAACATGTTTCTTGGATCAGATTCTGGTGTGGCAACTTGGATCACTGGGTGGCTGAAGACAATTTTTCTTAGTGGTACACTTTTCTTAGTCTTGTTGTTAAATGCTATCGAGTGTGTTCTGACTAATAGCGGTCCTGAGTAAGGTTTCTGAGGCTGTGTAACTTTGCAGAAGTAGAAAGCCTCATTTTTCTCCCAATGGGAGACTGGTTTGCTCGAATTGCTAATCATGTGGTCTGCAGTCTGGTGCTTATATATAAAGTCACTACACTCCCTTAGTTTTGTTGTTGTTGTTGGTTCTGACTCATAATGACCCTGAATAGGGTTTCTGAGGCTGTACATCTTTACAGGAGCAGAAAGTCTAATGTTTTTCCCACAGAATAACTGGTAGTTTCAAACTGTTGACCTTGAGTTAGCAGCCCGACTTGTAATCTACGCTACCAGGCCACTTAAGGCTTTTTTTTTTTTTTTTTTTAAAAGAAAAAGGATACTTTTTGTGCCATGGGAACAAATGATTTAGAAATTGTTGTTGTTAGGTGCCATTGAGTCGGTACCGACTCATGGCGACCTTATGCATAGCAGAACGAAACATTGCCTGATCCTGGGCCAACCTCACTATCATTGCCATGCTTGAGCCCATTGGTGCTGCCACTTTAGGACTAATATAAAATTTCTAACAAAACTGAAGTAGGCATTTTCCCAAAGCACTGCATCTTTACAACATGTTATGGGAATCCTGCTCCACAGAAAACAGCGGTTTTTAAATGGAACAGTGCTCTAAGACTGCAGTAGATTTTCTTCAAAGTATAGCGAGTATTGTGAATGTTTTGGTTTTGATGTGTCTAACAGTAGAACAACAAATATATCACTCAAAAAAAAATATGAAACAAGTGTTTTAATGAAGGTTGTTGTTGTGAAGTGCTGTCAGATCAGTTCTGACTCATAGTGACCAAGACAGTGAGGTCAGCTCACAAGCTTATGGTGACTGTTTTGGGGATTCCAAAAGGGAAATCATGACTGTGCTGTGGGATATGGAATTGAGGCAGCGGTACCTGGAAACAAGACTGAGTGATCAAAAGTGGGAACTACAACCACAAGGGATTCGAACCCTCAGTCTTCTGATTCAAAATTAGACGTTTTATGGAAACTTAGTGTGGCACTGTAGGATAAGCACTGGACTTCTAAATGCAAGGTCAGTAGTTCAAACCCACCAGCTGTTCTTTGGAAACCCTATGCTGGGTTGCTATGAGTCAGAACTGATTCGACAGCACTTAAAAACAATCATCTTGATTGGTCATTTCTAAGCACAGCGCAATCATGGAAGCTTATTAGGGAGAGGTTTTTAAAACTACATTGGTAAGAAAAAGGCCAGGAAAGTTGCTCAGAGGAATGTTTTTCCCATCATGACAATGCACCTGCTTGTTCATTGAGGGTAGCCATGGCTCTGTGGTGAGAATTTCATTGGGAAACCAACTGCATCCACCCCACAGCCCTGATCTTGCTCCTTCAAATTTCTTTGTGTTCCCCAAACTCAAAGAACATTGTAAAGAAATACAATTGGAGCCCATTAAGCGTGACAACATTCCCATTTGACATGGTATAACTTGAAAAGCCCAGAATTCTTCGAGGAAGGGTTAGGGAGATGAAAACAGACCTAGCTAGAGAATATGCCAAGAAATAGTTTCTTCACATTTTGCTATTTTTGTTTAACAAAGATTTCTATGATTTGATAGCAATCCTTTTGGACTTACCTTGATATTTCTCCTTTTACATCTGTCAGTTTTTCCTTTATCTATTTTGGGTTCTTTTTCCAGATACACGTAAGTATGTTTTTCTGATAGAGATAGCTTGACTATTTTATCAAAAGTTAAATGCTCCTTCTTTTTTCTAGTAACATATTTTGCCTTAATTCTGTTTCATTTGATATTAGTTTAACCATTCCTGCTTTCTCATTTCAAATCATTTTTTAAAAAGCCTTCTCCTGCTTTACTGTAATTTACAACAAACATTGAGACTTGCCTCTGGGGAAGGATAAATGGAAGCTGAGGATCCGGGTTTTGTCTCTAAAGTGAACCCACAGCTTCCCAGAGATGTTAGCCCTTGGACAGTCTGATTCCTGTGACTGCCATAGGAGCGTTATGGAGACCTTGGTGGAAGTCTTCCTGGTGCGGGGAGTCATGATGGGATACTATAGGATCAGCACTGGGCTACTAACCACAAGGTCAGCAGTTCAAGCCCATCAGCTGCTCCTCAGAAACCCTATTTGGGGTTGCTATGAGTTGGAACCAACTCAGTGGCACTTAACAACAAAGTACTGTGGTCCAGACACAACTGCCTTCCAGCAGCCTCGTGGCAGAGACTGTAATGTGCTCTTGCTCATCCTGGCTCCCTCCTTCCTTGTGCTCTTTTGACATAGAGGGGCAAATAATTACACCAAATGTTCTGAAAGGAGTCCTGGTTTCCTGTGGCTGTTACACCACTTTAATTCTCCCATAGGCTTTTCTCTGATGCTCTTTGCAGGCATTATATACAATTGGGGAGACAAATATCTGATCTTCCAGAGTTCTGCTATTTCTATGGGGAGAGGCAGGTTAAAGGAACAGACTCTTCCAGAGAGCTAACCGGAAGTCATTGGTAGGTCAGTGGTAGACTTCTGCCCTCTGTACAGAGACCTGTGTTTACGTCCCAGCCAATGGAAACCACTGTCTGTTAGTGGTGGCTTGCATGTTGCTATGATACTGAACAGGTTTCCATGAAGCTTTCAGACTAAGGCAGACTAGGAAGAAAAGTCTGGTGATCTATTTTCAAAAAATCATCCAGTGAAAAGCTGTGGCTCACAATGGTCTGATCAGTAACTGACCATGGGGATGACCCAGAACTGGGCAATGTTTTGTCCTGTTGCACATGGGATCACCACAGGTCAGGATTCAATGGATGGCATCTGTCAACAGCAATCAGACACAAATGTCCTCTTCATTCAGTGAAGGTCAAGACTATGCACAGAAATGAAGGTGTTTTCAGAAAAAGTTCAGTGATTGCCACAAAATAAAACCTTCTTTTGGCAAAGATGGTCCTCATTGCCCAGCAAGATGGAAACTGATTTAGAATAGATTCTTTATTCATTATTTTCATTCAAACTTCAAAACTCTGTTGATTCTCAGATTCCCTCCTCTTGTACTCTTTTTTCTATTTCACCTTTGTCAGAATTATCCCTTAGATATCATCTTTCATGGAGGTGGATGAAGCCTTTCCCAAAATACGCTGTTTTTTGAAGATGGAAATATCTCTGTTTTCTCTGTGTCTCTGTGCTGACATCTGTTCTTAATCCCAGGAACTTTGATCCATTGTCAGGAAGTTTTTCTACCAAGCAGTGAAAAGCCTACCAAGGCCAAGTCACCTGACCCACACTTATTTATTATCTCTCAAGATCTGTTTTCCCTTCAGGATTTGTCTCCAGAAGAATCCATTGGGGAATGACTTGGTTTCCTGCTTGTAGGTTCTCTGAAAGTTTCATTTCTGTATAGATGCACATAAGCACATACTACTCCCTGCACAGATATAAATGCATTGTAGATTACTTAAATAAACTGGAAAAAAGCTTTAGTTATAAGGTTAATTGCTAATCCCAAATTTGCCAACTTGTTTTGTTTTTGATTTTTATAATTCTTAATAATAATTTTTGAGGGACAGTGACAGCCACTTTGGACTCCCTTAAAGTGTCTTTCTTCCTAAGAGCCCGAAGCGTATCATAGGCTTGTCTCTCCTCAGTTCTTGCAGGGATTTTTTTGCGGAGGGTGGCAGGTGGGAGGGGGTGCACTTTTTTGACTTACATAGCAAATCAGTTATATCACTGTCCCTTATAAAGTTGACTGTTGTCTCACGGCGTAAGTTCAAAGTCCATTCGCCTCTATCCCAGCCATACCTCCTGTACACACACTCAGTGTACAGCTTGCCCTAACATTTCCACATCTCTGACAAGCCATAACGTGTCACAACTCTGAGCTTCTGTTCATTCCATTCCTTTTGTCTAAAATGCCCTTCCGTCATCTTTTTCACTAACACATTCCCATTTATCTACCTGACTGTATAAGTTACACTCTTTCTTAATGTTTCCCTTTCACTCTGGCCATCCCCCACATACTGAATGCTGGACAGAAACTCTCTGAAAATAGTATGAATAGTTGATATCAGTCATACCAATAGAGAATAGTATATAATAATACTGTATGGTAATATAGTGCACTGATTGCAATACTGCAAGGGTGAGTCAAAAATTATCCACACTCCAGTTTTATTAAAACATCCATCCGTGTTCGTGTCCACGGCTGATGGCAACACTGAGTGTACACGTGAAATGATTCTGTTGAATAGACAAGTAACAGTGGATTATGTGGCAAATCATATGCAAATTAGCCATGGCTCTACTTATGGAATAATCCATGACAGACTTAGGTTTCAAAAACAGTTTGTGTGAGATAGGTACCAAAACAACTCTCAGAAGACCATAAACAGAAGCATTTGGACATCTGCAAACAAAATTTAAACCGATACTCGATGGAAGGTAAAAGTTTCTTTAAAAACTCATTACTGGTAATGAGACATGTCTAAGAAAAATTTCAAAAGTCAACTATCAGCTGGAAAATTGATGCTTATAGTTTTCTAGGATTCTCAAGGGCTGGTATTGGAAAACTGTCAGGAAAAAGGTTCAACAATCAACACTGCTCTGTACAGTGAAATGCTCACTGAAGAGCTGAAGCCTAAACTTCAGATTAAACACAGAGACCTGCTATCCAAGGGCATGTGATCTTGCATGATAGCACGGCCGCACACCTCTGCCCACACTGCAGACACCCTGTAAAAACTTCATTTTGAGGTGTTAAAGCATCCTCCCTATAGTCCTGATCTTTCTGCATCGGACTTTCAGCAGTTTGGTCCTCTGAAAGTAGCCTTTCGAGGATGAAGAGTCATCTCTGATGAAGAAGTGAAGACAGCGGTGCTTTCGTGGATCACAGCTCAGCCTAAATCATTTTTTAAATAAGGGAATATGAAAGCTTGTTGACAGGTGGACAAAGTGTTTTGGAAAACAAGGAGATTATGTCCAAAAGTTATGTCTTTGTGTTTTCTAAAAGTTGATTAAGATAAATTCTTTAGCCAGAGTGTGGATAATTTTTGACTCAAGATTGTACATTTAGTTGTTTAATACCAAATAATAATAGCAAGTTTGTACTATACATAGCAATAGCAAATACAGTATTAGATTCATAACTAATTATCTAAGTTCTAAACAATTAGGAGCTCTGGTAGCGTAGTGGTTACGAATCGGGCTGCGAACCTTAAGGTCAGCGGTTCGAGACTACCAGCCGCTCCGCGGGAGAAGGATGAGGCTTTCTACTCCCTTAAAGATTTACACCCTCGGAAACCCTGTGCAGGGCCGCTATGGGTCGGAACCGACTCAACGGCACTTAACAACAACAACAAGCAATTATGTTAGCATCTCATTTAATCTTCATAACAACCTAATGAGGTAGGTACTTCATTTGTTAAGAAAATTGAGACATAGAAAGATTAACTAATTTACCATGATTGGAACCCAGGAAGGCTAATATTTGACTCTTTATTCTTAACTTGTACTGTACACTGTTGAAAGAAAAATATTTATATAGCCTGTATAGTCCTATATAGTCCTGGAGTCCTGGTATGATGCTGTGGGTTAATGCACCAGACTCCAAAGCCATTTGTACTGCAAGGTCAGTGGTTCAAGCTCACCAGCTGCTCCTTGGAAACCCTATACAGGGTCGGTATGGGTCGGAATCGACTCGATGGCATTTAACAACAACAACTTAGAGTCCTGGTGTGGTGCTTGGGTTACTGTGCTAGACTGCAAAGTTGGTTTGAACTTCAAAGTCGGTGGTTCAAGCTTCACCAGCCGCTCTTCGGAAACCCTATACAGGATCACTATGAGTTGGAGCTGACTAGTCGGCACTTAATAACAACAACAAACACAGCACTTTGGGCTCAAACACAGCAACAATTGTAAGGATGGTGCAGGACCGAGAAGCATTTCATTCTGTTCTGCATTAAGTTGCTATGAGACAGAACTGATTCCAGGATACCTGGCAACATACAGCACTTACACATTTCATTGCAGTCATCTGCTTATTGTCTTTTTATGGTTTTCTTCTTCTTGGTCAGGAGTTCCTTAGCTAGGGGCTTTTTGCTAGTGTTTGATCCTCTTTGCATCCCCTCATCTAGTACTGTGTGTAGCATGAGAAGAATTTGTGAGTTAATAAAAGAATAAGGCCTCAGACTGTGTATGCATTACATTTTTGGGGGAGCCTAGCGTACATGCAGGAGTCCTGGTGTGGTTCTGTGGGTTAACGCACTGGATTGCAAGTCATTTGAACCACAAAGCCAGCAGTTCAAGCTCACCAGCCATTCCTCAGAAATCCTATACCGGGTCACTATGGATTGGAACTGATTCAGTGGCACTTAACAACAATGACAACAAGCATACATGTGAAAAAGAGAAGTTTATAGAACCATGAGCCATGTTAGTGAAGGAAGGAGATTTTCAAACACCTACTAGGTGTTTTGACTCTTGGCGTGGCACTGTGGTTCAGCACTAGACTGTGAACCACAAGGTCGGCAGTTCAAACCCACCAGCTACTCTTTGGAAACTCTATGCTGTGTGTTAGAACCGACTCGAGGGCACTTAACAACTAGGTATCTCTCAGTATACAAACTCTATATTCAAAATCTCACTTTACTTTCACAAAAACCAATGTCCTCTGTCCTTTTTTCACAGATGGGGGAATTAAGACTGAGGGGGGACTAAGTAACTTGTCCTTGGTCTTAGCTATCATGTTGTGAAGCTAGGGTAGAAACGCAGATGCTTCTAAACCATAAACAGATCTCCTAACTCCAGGGGTATAGCCCTCCTATTGTAGGCATAAACGGTGAGATACCTGGAAAGACGCTTTTCTGCAAGTGTCTTCTGGTAACTTGGTTTTAGCCAAACGCCTTCATATATTTGTGTTCCACTTAGCCTGTGGTCTGTTGCTCTCTGCAGTCCCCATTGTGTTTCTCTGACATAGCCAGTAGAAAAACACCAGAAGCCCACTCAAGTGATCACGCAGAGTTGGACTTTGAATGGGGAAGGGGGCAAACTAACTTTTTGCTCCACCTATAATCAAGAACTTCATTCTTCTTGGATCAACTATCAACACTCGCAGAAGCAGCAGTCAAGAGATCAGATGACGTATTTCATTGGACAAATCTGCTGCACAGGAACTTTTTTTTAAGTATTGAAGAGCAGAGATGTCAGCTTGAGGACTAAGGTGCGCCTGACCCAAGCCATGGTATTTTCAATAACCTCATATGGATGTGAAAGCTGGACAGTGAATAAGGAAGATCGTAGAAGAATTGCTGCCTTTGAGTTGTGGTGTTGGAGGAGAATACTGAAAGTGCCATGGACTGCCAAAAGAACTAATAGATATGTTTTGGAAGAAGTGCAGCCAGAGTGCTCCTTGGAGGCCAAGATGGCTAAGCTTCGTCTCTCATACTTTGGACATATTGTCAGGAGGGAACAGTCACTGGAGAAGGATGTCATGCTGGGTAAGATGGAGGGTCAGAGAAAAAGAGGAAGACCCCTAACAAGATGGATTGGACAGTTGACATCATTGATGGACTCAAGTGTGGCAGCGGTAGTGAGGTTGGCCCAGGATCAGACATTGTTTCATTCTGCTGTGCGAGGGGTCGCTCTGAATCAGTTCCGACTCGATGGCACCTGACAACAACAACAACATAAATCAGTTTGTGAATGCTTGAATCCCAGGAGTGGATTTGTCTTTCAGGGATGTTTCTCGTCTGCTTTGGGATCACTATGAGAGGGTCCGCTCTCCCAGACTTCTTAAGGAATCCAGGTATACTGTTTTTTTTAAAATCTTGTAATTGTTCAAAGGCTCTCTTTGCTTTCTTGCTCCCAGCCATGAAGTTATGTTTGATTTTTTTAAATGAACCAGTTTGACTTTTTAGAAAATGTGCTAGGGCCCATTTGAAAATAGTAGCAATTTGAGACACATTAGTCTTTGCAGATCTTTTAGTGGGGGCTGGCTGCATGCAGGACACACATTGGGGTGTGAGCATGTAGATTTTGCAATTGTATTTTTTTTTAAATTTCTAACTTTGTCGCACTTATTCTCATATCTTTGTGTGAATCCAATTGCAACATGTCTTATGAGAAATAGAGTTCTTAAATTTGCATTTTTAATTAAAGGAAAAACACCTGGTACTTTGCTGATGGGAGAAGCAGCTTCATAACTGCTCCTTTCCATTCTTCCATTCCCACATTGTTCCTGCCTCCAGCCTTTGTACCTGCTGTTTCTTCATCTTGGAACAAGCTTCGCTCGGCAGTCTCACCAGTACTAATATGTCACCTATTGTCTGGCTGTCTCCTCTGTTTCCTCGTTATTTGCAGGTACAATGCAAACAGGGTTTGTAGGTGAATGGGAGTGGAATGGATAACTGAGTAAGACCTCCCAGAATGTGGGAGGTTTCTACCTCAGCTGAATATGCGGTATCTCAGCTGAGACACACCCTCTGGGAGCAAGCCTTTTCTGACTGCAACTTCCACCCCTAGTCAAGATGAGATGTCCTGTAGCTCCCCTCTCAGAGTCCTCACTGTATTGCATGTAGAGTCTCCATTAGCTGTCTGTCCAGAGCCTGTCTTCCTGCATACTAAATTGCCACATTAGCAACTCAGAGAGCCTGATGTGTTTTGCTATTGGCCAAGAGTTATTGTCCCTTCAGCCCTATTTTACATTGTACACAGTTAAAGTATAAACTATTATGGAACAGATAAAACTGGCTAAGAGTTAGAAAGCTGTCCAAGAGCCTTTTTATTAGGACAACAACCGTTGGAATATGATCCCACAGCTTTTGTGTATAAAGCAGGACCATTTTGTATCTTACATAATGAATGTGTTGAAATGGGGAAAGATTACAGAGCTGTGTGGCTTCTTTGTAGACATGCTTCTCCTGGTAACCACTCTACTTGGGATGTGAGTATTACTCTTGGCTCAAGAGGGTGAAGGTCAGAGTAGACCCTGCCCCAAGTAGCCACAATTCCCTGGCATGGCAGTTGGTCTGCACCATGGCAACATCAGGGAGACAGACTGGTGAGGTCATTTGCTTTGTGGGCTTGTGGACATAGGTAAAAGCCATCCAGGTAGGCTTTTCACATGTCGGTGTTCACTGGAATCTGCTGGTGCTTAATAAAAATGCAGTCTCCTAGGGAAGAGCCCAGGAATCTGAATATTCTAACAAGGACCCTGGGCATCACAGGGTTACTCTTTGTGAAACTGCCTCAGAGAACAGGAAGAGCAAACCTAAAAGTGGAAGGACAAAGGGGAAATCACCTCCACAGAGCACCTTCTGTAAGGAGGGACACTTTGCATTCATTGGCCTGTCATTAGTGTAAGCCAGGGAAACCAATTCCAGTAAAGATTGATGCCCTGCACCCCGGTGCAAATTGAAGCAAGAAAAAGAAGTCACCGTTTCCTTGACTGCACGGGAATGTCCCCTAGGCTGCAAAGTAATGAAATGCACAGATGCTGAAATGAAGAGACAGAGATAGATGGAGACTAATAGCAGACTGGCAACAGTTAAGGACCGAGGAATCTTGGGGTGCTGTCAGCCCGTGCACGTGCATTTCCGGCAGGCCTGACTGTTTCCCCATCAAGCCATCTGGGGAAATGCACCAGTAACTCAGGGAGGAGGCAGCCGATGATCAAACAGATACTAAATGTGAGAAATGCACTTCCTTTGACCCTAGCAATTATTCCTTAAGGAGTCGGTTGTACAAGTGTGAAAAAAATTACATGCATCTGGATGTGCATTGCTTATTGAAAATGCCCCAAATGCCCATCAGTAATAAGGCTTCTGGGCACATTGTTGTTAAGTGTCGAGTTGGTTCTGACTCATAGTGACCCTGGAGAGGGTTTCTGAGGAGCCGCTGGCAAGTTTTAGCCACCAACCTTGATATTCAAACTAACCTTGCAGTTGAGTGCTTATCCTACAACACCACAGAGATGCAGTAAAGTTTCCTTTGTTGTTTTGTTGTTGTTGAGTATTGTAGAGTTGGTTTTTGACCCATAGCAACCCCTGTATAGTGTATGGTGAGTTTGAACCACTGACCTTTTGGTTCAAACTGACCTTGCAGTCCACTGCAATAACCCACAGCACCACACCAGGACTCCTTTAACCATTAAAAACAATGATATGAATGGGTGGTTATTGACATGAAAAGATGTCAGAATGTATTTAAGTGACAAAAGTGGGTTTCAGAATTTTGTTGTTGTTAAGTGCAGTCGAGTCAGTTCCAACTCACAGCAACCCTGTATCAGGTCTCCATATAGCTACTGGTGGGTTTAAACCACTGACCTTGCTGTTAGCAGCTGAGCGCTTATCCTGCGGCACCATGTCAAGTTTCAGAGTAGTACGTATGTTGTGGGTTCATTTAAGCAAAACTGCACACTCATACTTCTGTTCATTTGTTCTTTCAATAATTATTGAATAGACTTATATGCCAGGCACTTTGCTGGACAATGATGTGTATCGCAGTGAACTATATGATGCACTGATGCTACTGGGAAGTGTAGTCCTTGGTATCCACTGGGAGCTTGTTAGAAATGCACAATCTAGGCCCACTCCAGACCTGCTCACCTTTAACAAGATCCCCAGGCTGTCTGTTTGCACACTGTCGTTTGAAAAGTCCTGCTCTAGAAGCAGTGAGACCTTCCTGGTGGCACAGGGATTAAGTGTTTGGCTGCTAACTGAAAGGTCAGCAGTTCGAACTTACCAGCTGCTCCTTGGGAGAAAGATCTGCAGCCCATTTCTGGAAAGTTCTACAGCCTTGGAAAGCCTACGAGGCTGTTCTACTGTGTCCTGTAGGGTCGCTGTGATTTGGAATGGACTTGGCAACACAGGGTTTGAGTTTTTGGTGGTGAAGCAAGTTTACCAAAATGGCCACATTGCATTTCCCCAGGTGGTGGCAGTTTGGGGTAATGTTTGCATTCTCCTTTGTGTGTTTCTGTATGGGTTGAATTGTTCACAGTGAGCTACATCATGTGTTCACAAAAGATGGTAATTCTGCAGAAACGCTGAAGGCTCCTGGTTCTTTGGTCCACCTGGGACACACTGGCAGGATGTGGGTGCAAGAGAGCAGCAGGTGCTCATTTGCAAGCCACAAAGGTCTGGATGAGGGGCCCTCGGTACCACAGTCAAGACTAGACCTGCTCTCTCAGCCTGAAAGATGCAGCCGGTCTGATGAGCCGAGCTGTGCCTGTTCAGACACACTGCAGTCCCTGTCCAGCTTTTATGTGGTAGGAAGTGTGGTGCTGTAGGATCTACACTGGACTGTGAACCACAAGGTCGGCAGTTCAAATCCACCAGCTACTCCTCCAAAATGCTATACAGGGTTGCTATGAGTCAGAAATGACTCAGTGACACTTAACAACAACAGAAAGTAGTAGAACCTGATTCCTGGTGTGGCTCTGTAGGATAAGCACTGGACTGTGATCCACACAGGTGGTGGTTCAAATTCACCAGCTGCTTCTTGGAAACCCTGTACAGGGTTGTTATGAGTTGGAACCAACCCAACAGCACACAACAACAACAACAGTAATAGTGGGACAAGTTGCTGCCAAGTAGACTCCTACTCATGATGGCGACCCCGCTCTTAGCCAGAGTAGAGCTGTGCTCCATAGTTTTCAATGACTGTGACCTTTCAGAAGTAGATCACCAGGCCTTTCTTCTGAGGTTCCTCTGGGTAGCCTTGAACCGCCAACCTTTCGGTTAGCAGCCAAGCATGTTAAACATTTGTACCAACCATGGACTCTTGTTTCCATCCTTACTGGTAAAATAAAAAGCTGAGAATTCAGTCTCCCTGCACACCCCTGAATTTATTTATTCATCCGTATTTGATTAACAACAACAACAACAACATTTTATTTTACTTGCCTGAAATCCAAAGTCCTGGCCGCCAGGCTGTGAGCAGGGAAGGACTCCGATCAGGAAAGAAACTCAACCTCTAAGGGAGCCCTAGCCCCCTTTTGCTGCTAGTGAGAAGTTCATGGAGCAAGTCTTGAAAAGCGAGGGATTCCAGAGATTTATGGAATAGAGTCTCCCAGCCCCATCAACCTTCATCCAGGTGGTTTGAAAGACACATGGATCCAGGGGCTGCTGAGGTTCCTGGGGGCATCTTCCCTTTATGGGAATGGTGGGAGAGAAACCATCAGACTTTGTATAGGTCTCCGCTAGGCCCCGCTGCAGGTTGGTGGCCGGGACAGCAGGTGTCCACTGTCTGTGCTCTACCTAGGTGCTTGGCTGTCTGTCTGTGATCCACCACTGCAGTCACCTTAGCTTATAGGTGTAGATGCTTATAGGACAACCTCCCTCAGACAAAACCACAAGGCGAGAAGTCTCATTAGTAAATCCTGAAGAGGGTGCGGGGGCCTGAGCAAAAGACCTTACTCACTGAATGACCAATTCATTTACAATCACGCAGCTTCATATTCTCATTTTATATTCTCTTTTATGAAGCAAGACTGAGCCTTAGATAAATCTAAGGAAGCTGTCGAGGAGATGACTCAAGAATGAAGTTGGAGCTTTGACTCAGTTCGATAGTACCTCTGTAGCTCAGTTTTCTTATCTGTAAAATGGGCTTTTGTGAAGAGTAAGTGAGATGTTATCTGTCAGGCACACAGATTATTCATCCTGAGTAATCATTAAATGTGAATTATTATCAAGTCCCACCCCTGCATCTTGTAAGCTCGTTTCTGTATCAGGCAAATGTTTACTGAGCACTTGTTGAAGGCACTGAATAGGGTAGCTTCATCAGAAGTGAATTCAAGTCTTCACAGGAACTAAATTCTGGGTGGGAAGAGACAGCAGTCAAACAGCACAGCTCAAACAAAGCTTGTGAGGTCCGGTCATGATGTATCTTACGAAGCAATCCAAGGTAAGGATTAGAGAACATTGCAGTGAGCAGAGAGCCGTAAATGAATTGGAGGAGGGGGCCAAGTCATCTCCAGGAGGATGGAGTCCCTGGCAGAGGAAGCAACAGAGTGCAAAGGCCCTGAGGTGGGCTCCAGGAGGAATAGGGTGGCCAGTGGAGCTAGAGGGCAGAGAATGTCAGCCATGTCATTGACAGTACCCAGGGGCTGTGTGGTGACGGTGATGGAGATATCAGGTTTTATTCTAAGATGATGGGAAAGCGGGGATTCTTTGAACAGAGAAGTGAGTAACATGCTCCAGTTTACGAAGAAATGATCTCAGTTTGGAGGATGAAGCCTACAGGAAATTTAATGATCCCCCAAAGCATGACTGATCATGACTAGACTGTCACAACAAAACCCAGAATGCCCAGCGGAGCAGGAGAGCAACAGAACGCAGGTCTGCCTGCTCCTAAGGTTGGCCTCTGCCTGGTGTCTGTAAACTTCGGTTTCGAGAGAGTGTCTGCCCCCCTAATCAGTACACGTGGCACACTGTGCCTCAGCGACTAGTGCAATGTAGTTTATGCTAAACACCTGCTTTCCTGTTGGAAATTTGGTGCATACATAGAGTGCCTGCAAAGCCAGTCCCCAATAAAGAGCCTGGTCACCGAGTCCCAAGGAGCTACCCTGGTGGACAGGCCTTCACATGTGCTGACACCTCTCGTTGCCGAGGGCATTAAGTGGATCCTGTGGAAATACTCAGATGCACAAGGTTCAGCACTTGGCTGTTAACCAAAAGGTTGGAGGTTCAAGTCTATCTAGTGGCACCTTACAGGAATGGCCTTGAGATGTACCATGGAAAAGTCAGCAATTGTGAAAACCCTGTGGAGCGCAGTTCTACTCTGACACACATGGGGGCACTGTGAGCTTGAATCAACTTGCAGGACTGTCTGTCTGTCTACCATTGATAGGTCTGATAATGTTAATCATAATTAATATGATCCAGTAATGATTATATTACAAGAAATATTAAACATAACTGTGAAATGTAGGCTGGTGTCTGCCACGAATCTATTTTGTAAAAGCCATTTTTTCCCTTTAGAATTTGTAAATAGATTGGAGGGAGACTTTGAGACTCGGCAAATATCTTGTTTCTCCTCCAGTTTTATCTCTTAAATTTTAGCATCCATCCATGGATCTTGCCTACTGTAAACAGTTACTATTACTGTTGTTGTTAAGTGCCACAAGTCAGTTCTGACACATAACAACCCTGAATAGGGTTCCCGAAGAGTAGCTGATGAGCTTGAACTGCTAACCTTGCAGTTCAAACCAACCTTGCAGTCCAGCGCATTAACCCGCAGTACCACACCAGGACTAGTGTTTGCTTAATAATATAGTATGTTTCTCTCATCCCTTCTACATTAATTTCAATTCTTCTGCGAGGGAGAGCTCTCCCTTTTCCCCCATTTGCTTATTTATTCAATAATTTTGGTGTCAGTGTGAACTCACAGCTGTTTATTTATTTTAGACTCAGTGTGGTGGTTGTTGATTTTGCTGCTCAGTTGCTCAGGCTTTGGCTTTCAGGTTGACACTTGTGGCCTTTTGACCTTCCCATCATTTTTGAGCACTTTGTGACTCTCTGTCAACACTAGATATTCAAGGTTCATCTGGTCTTCACCCTTCCAAAGAGCTCTGGGTCCTGTTACTGCAGAATGATATTAGGAGGCCTAGATTTGGCTGCTAGGTGTCTTCTGTGCTAATGGGGTCTGTTGCTTCTGATCTCTCTCAGGCAGAGCTAGTTCACTAACCATGAGTACACACATCTGTAATGGTTTTTGTACCTATTCATATGTTTTTCACATTCTTTATATTTCACAGTGTTTGCCAATTCAGCCTTCTTTACACGCACAGTCCAGTGACATTGGACTGCATCGTCAGTATCCTCTGCCTTGTTTTCCGTCACCACGCTTCCTAAACGTTAACTCGCCCTTTCTCCTTTCCTCCCACTCTGATTACCACTTTGATTTCTTTACATTTGCTTAGTCTAGATATTTCATGGGAGCCCTGGTAGTGCTGTCGGCTACTACCTGCAGGGTCAGCAGTTCAAACTCACCTGCTGCTCCTCGGGAGAAAGACGAGGCTGTGTGTTATGTGAAGGTTTACCACCTTGGAGCCCTAAGGAGGAGTTCTTGTATCGGAGCATTGCATATTGGAATCCGCTTGATGGTGGTGCGTTTGACATCTTTTCTTGTAGATGTTTCATGTAAGTGGGATCATACAATTATCATTTATTCCTCTGTATGTTTTGTAAAAGCCGGAGTCCACACTGATGCTCTGTATTCTAACCCAAAACCTCAGGGTTTATATTTTTCAACCCTGGTATACACATATGAGTCCTGATGTGACGCTGCACTGGACCTCAAGATCAGTTGGAATCGCAAGGTCAGTAGTTCAAATCCACCAGCCGCTCTCTGGAAACCCTCTACAGAGTTCCAACCCTCTGAGTTGGAACTGACTCGATGGCACTTATCAATAACAGTATACACATAAAGCAGTTTCAGAAAAGTTGATCCGTGCCTCTGTCAGAAATGAGTCTAACTGAAATAGGATATTTACATACAGGTCTTCCCCCGGCCCCCCCCCCCAAGACAGATACAATTTAGTTAAAACACTGTTTTGCAGTTATAGCACTTAGACGTAACTGTATTTCAAATGAATCACAATGGCATACTGAAGGAGGCAGGAAAGAAAACAACTAATTGCTACTGTTTATATTTTATTTTGAGTGCCCCCCTCTTGTTCATTTTGAAGGTAAGTAGAATGTTCCCATGATTCAATGAGCCAGAACTATATAACTATATAATAGATACTACATACCAGGATACACACACACACACGTTGTTGTAGTTAGGTGCAGTTGAGTCGGTACCAGCTCATAGTGACCCTGTGCCCAGCAGAATGAAACATAGTCCAGTCCTGCACCAACCTCATAATCATTGCTACATTTGAGCTCATTGTTGCTGCCACTGTGCCAAGCTGTCTTGTTGGGGGTCTTCCTCTTTTCTGTTGACCTTCTACTTTACCAAGCATGATGTCCTTCTCCAGGCACTGGTCCCTCCTGAATGCATGTCCAAAATATGAGAGATGAAGTCTGGCCATGCTGGCTTCCAAGGAGCACTCTGACTGTACTTCTTCCAACACAGATCTGTTTGTTCTCCTGGCAGTCTATTAATATTCTCCTCCAACACCATAACTCAAATGCATCAATTCTTCTACTGTCTTTATTCATTGTCCAACTTTCACATGTGTATGAGGCTATTGAAAATACCATGACATAGCTTAGGTGCACCTTATTCCTCAAACTGACATCTTTACTCTTGACCACTTTAAAGAGGTCTTGTGCAGCAGATTTACCTAATGCAATACGTCCTTTGATGTCTGACTGTCACTTCCAAGAGTATTGATGGTTAATCTGTGAAGTCTTCAACAACTTCAGTCTTTTCTCCATTGGTATGGATGTTGTTTATTGGTCCAGTGGTAAGGATTTTTGTTTTCTTTGCATTGAGATGTAACCCATACTGGAGGCTGTGGTCTTTGATCTTCATCAGTATTTTAAGTCCTCTTCACTTTCAGCAAGTAAGGTGGTATCATTTGCATATTGCAGGTTGTTACTTAGTCTCCCTCCAACCCTGATGCCTTGTTCTTCTTCATATAATCCAGTTTCTTGAATTATTTGCTCAACATACAGATTGAGTACGTATGGTGAAAGAAGACAACCCTGACACACACTTTTCCTAATTTTAAACTATTTGATGTCCTCTTGTTCTTTAACAACTGTCTCTTGGTCTATGTACAGGTTCCTCATGAGCACAATTAAATGTTCCAAAATACTCATTCTCACAAGTTGTCCATAGCTTGTCATGATCCACATAGTCAAAAGCCTTTGCATAGTCAATAAAGCACAGACAAACATCTTTCTGGTATTCTCTGCATTCAGCCAAGATCCATCTTATATCAGCACTGATATCTTTTGTTTCACATATTTGTCTGAATCTGGTTTGAACTTCTGTCAGTGTACTATTACTGCTGTTTTTAAATGATCTTTATCAAAAATTTACTTGCGTGCTATATTAATGATTTTGTCCAGTGAGTCCTGCATTCCATTGTACGTGTGTCTATGTCTGTATGGTGGTGGTGGTGGTGTGCCGTGGAGTTGGTTCCGACTCATAGCAACCCTTTATAGGGTTTCCAAGGCTGTAAATCTTTATTGCTGTTGTCTGATGGATCTTAGATGAAAGCAGAGAAAATCAGAAAGATGTTTACCTATGCTTTATTGACTACGCAAAGGCTTTCGATTGTGTGGATCATGACAAGCTATGAACAACATTGAGAAGTATGAGTATTCCA